>NC_056462.1:13760737-13928237 GCF_018296145.1 Oncorhynchus tshawytscha | reverse complement strand
CTATAATGTTTTCACATTTAAGGATTATTTGACAAAATAAATCGCTCATTTAGGAAGGCTCAGTCTGAGCTTTGCCAGAGAGCCTTGAGACATAAATCAAACTGTGGTTTTGAGAGGACTGTTTATATAGAATGTCCTATTTAAACAGTGAGAATGACGTGGTGTTTGAGGGGTGTCAGAAAACATATGGGACGCATCTTGAAATCAATACCCCATTAGCCCCCCGCGCAGTGCCAGAGTACAAGGGCCCTGGAACCGCTCAATATAAAGCTGCGTTGTTTTTGCTACATTGCAAATACAGGACTCCAAACCTGTCCAGGTCAACACCTCGTTCAAGCATCCCGTTTCAGGAGTCCTTCCAAATTGCCTGTTTAAAAATGCTCTCAACGTTAGAGCAGGGGTGCGTCCCAAACGTCACCCTATTCATAACATAGTGCACTACTACTACTAAGGAGCGTCCAAAAGTAGTGCACTAGATAGGGACTAAGGTTGTCTAGTGTAAGACCGCGTCCTTATCGTGGTGACTACAATGTTATCTCTGGGCTGGCAATTCATGTCAGGCCGAGGTTAGAGTTTAGGATGAGAAAGAGCCCTGGGGTATGAACGGAATCGCTCTGACAGAAGGAACATACATTTGTGAGGACATGCACTCGCGCACGCACACACACACGCACGCACAAACACACGCACGCACACACGCACGCACACACGACAGTGTGCAACACACGGGCATTCGTGGCAATTTCAGCCTCTCAATGTCACAGGGCTCTCGCATGACCTGTTTCTATCAAAGCAGAGCACGACATGAGAGGGGGAGGGAGGGAGGCAGGGAAGACTGAAAATAATCATAATTTGGGAGGTGCGTATATTTGTCCTGTTACACACAAGGGTATAATGGAAATGTGTTTTTTTTGCATAACCCAACTCTCCCTGAGAGACCCGCAGGGAGTGGGGTCACGGCCAGGGTCACCATTGTACAGCAACCCTGGAGCATTTAGGGTTAAGTGCATTGCTCAAGGGCACAGTGGCACACCTTGTCGGCTCCGGTATTCGAACCAGCAACCTTTCGTTTACTGGCCCAACGCTCCAACCTCGAGTAAAAGAGGAGAGAGAGAAGGAGAGATATCAGAAGGGGGGATTATGACGAACCAAACTAAACGAGCAGCCAATAGAGGAGGAGTACCGAGCGTCGGAGCGGCTGTCCTTTCCCAGACGATGCAGTCTGCCACGCTCCACTGGTCATACACTGATATCACACCATGTCAACAGCATGAATAAAACTGGTGTAGTAAAGATTGGTCGGCCCCACGTCTCTCCTTCCTTCACTCCCTCGCTCTTCAATGATAATGGGGGGGATGAGGGAGGCAGAGAGAGTAGAGAGGGATAGGGAGAGGCAGAGAGAGTAGAGGGATAGGGAGAGGCAGAGAGAGTAGAGGGATAGGGAGAGGCAGAGAGAGAGGGGGTGAAACAAAAAAGTCTGCCCACACTCCTCTCCTCCTTCCCCTTGTTCTGTCATTCTCCTTCCCTCTCCCCTTGTTCTGTCGTTCTCCTTCCCTCTCCCCTTGTTCTATCTCATTCCCTCTCCCCTTGTTCTATCTCATTCCCTCCCTCTCTCTGCTGCTCAGTTTCTCCCTGGGGCGTTGAGGCTCGACTGAGCACAGAGGCTGAGCTGTCCAAACTGGAGGAAGAGGGGGATGAGGGGGGGATGAGGGGGAGAGAGGCTGCTATGGCTGTCATGTGTCAGCCTCGTGGGCAAAATGAAGCACAAATAAACAGAGCGAGGGGGGGGTACACAGCCGCATGGTGGGAAACAATACACAAGGGAGGTAGAGAGAGAGAAACGGCGATGGGAGGACTGGTCAAAGGAGGGCTTCTTGGAGGACGGTGTTGATGTGCATGACAGGATGAGTGTGTGGGTGCGTATGGAAGTCGAGAAGCAGTTGTGGCAATGACAGTTCACAAAAAGGCCATAGAAGTCTTCTCCAGAGAGCATGCAATTCACTCCAGCTGAATCCATCCTCAGTCATAGCAAGATGGACGCGTCTGCATTCCACCTCCACCTCAGAATCCTTTGCCAGCCAGGGCAGACTTGGGCCAGGCGCACCATTAAAAGTGAATGGCCAACTCTGTGTGGCTCTAGAGTGCATTATTTCCCAGGTATACTCTGCCTGTCCATTACTGCACATGCCTGTTGTTTCCTGTGGCCCGGCTGATTTATTCAGCCATTTTGGCTTAAGCCAGACACGGGCGCTCCATCATCTCACTCTCAAAGTAATCCTCTGTCCTCCCACCATTGGGCGCCATTACACATAATTAATGGCCGTTCTGGGGCTGCTGCAACTGGCAGGCTTTGGAGATGGGCCTTTTAAAAGTGTGTGTGTGTGTGTGTGTTTTAAAAGCGTCAGGGGGGGAGAGTAAGACATCTTCAACTGTCCTAAGCTTAATCATCTGTAGAGAGCATTCCTATACTTCAGAGGGAGCGGCGGGAGGGGACTTATGACTGACTTCAATTAGTAAATAATGGAGTTCTGCACATGAAAGAGGAAATGCAATTTTAGACTTCTGTCCAGGTGAAATACAAAATGGAGTCTTGGTATTACATGACTTCCTCTATAGGTGTGTAAGCAGTGATACCGTCTAAGAGTACCACTTAACGTATGCTTCCTAGTCGAAACCGTTTCTGCATACATTATGACGTTTTTGTGAAGTGTTGGTGTTTATGACAGCTTTCTGCATTTTCCCCCCTGGCTGTTCGGGCACACACATTTCGGTTTTTTTAGGCTTGTTGAAGTTCGGTATCCGAAGTCTACGCCCCTTCGTCGGTGATTGGTCAACAGTAGGCATTCTTCAAAGAAGTGTTTGTTGTCATTCAACGACAGACGACTAGTTTTCATGCACATTTGTTGATGTTGAGAAATACTGCACCAAACATCTTAGATGTAAAAAAAGAACTCTGTAAAAACACCAAAATGAATTACAGATTTATTGAGATATTTTAGATTACTCTGACTATTTTGAGGAAGTTTAATGACTACTGCATCTCAAGAGGGACAAATATTGCCACTTTTTCAATTAAGGTATTTTAAGGTAGTATGCGAGCACATACGCTCACTTCACCTAGCAGAGTTCTGCTAGGAGCAAATCAAACCTATGTATGAGGACGCCTTTAGCCAGTGAAGAGAGAGAGAAAGAGAGAGACAGAGAGAGAGACAGAGACAGAGAGACAGAGAGACAGAGAGAGAGAGAGAGAGACAGAGACAGAGACAGAGAGACAGAGAGAGAGAGAGAGAGACAGAGAGAGAGAGAGAGAGAGAGACAGAGAGACAGAGAGAGACAGAGAGAGACAGAGAGAGACAGAGAGAGAGAGAGAGAGAGAGAGACAGAGACAGAGACAGAGAGAGACAGAGAGACAGAGAGACAGAGAGACAGAGAGACAGAGAGACAGAGAGAGACAGAGAGACAGAGAGAGACAGAGAGACAGAGAGACAGAGAGAAAGAGAGAGTACACAGCGGCAGAATACCTGACCACTGTGACTGACCCAAAATTAAGGAAAGCCTTGACTATGTACAGACTCAGTGAGCATAGCCTTGCTATTGAGAAAGGCCGCCGTAGGCAGACATGGCTCTCAAGAGAAGACAGGCTATGTGCTCACTGCCCACAAAATGAGGTGGAAACTGAGCTGCACTTCCTAACCTCCTGCCCAATGTATGACCATATTAGAGAGACATATTTCCCTCAGATTACACAGATCCACAAAGAATTCGAAAACAAATCCAATTTTGAAAAACTCCCATATCTACTGGGTGAAATTCCAGTGTGCCATCAAAGCAGCAAGATTTGTGACCTGTTGCCAAGAGAAAAGGGCAACCAGTGAAGAACACGCACCATTGTAAATACAACCCATATCTATGCTTATTTATTTTATCTTGTGTCCTTTACCATTTGTACATTGTTGAAACACTGTATATATATATATATAATATGACATTTGTAATGTCTTTATTGTTTCTAAACTTCTGTATGTGTGATGTCTACTGTTAATTTTTATTGTTTATTTCACTTTATATATTATCTACCTCACTTGCTTTGGCAATGTTAACACATGTTTCCCATGCCAATAAAGCCCTTGAATTGAATTGAATTGTGTGAGTGAGTGAGTGAGTGAGTGAGTGAGTGAGTGAGTGAGTGAGTGAGTGAGTGAGTGAGTGAGTGAGTGAGTGAGAGAGAGAGAGAGAGAGAGAGAGAGAGAAAGAGAAAGAGAAAGAGAAAGAGAGCGAGAAAGAGAGTGAGTGAGAGAGAGAGTGAGAGAGAGAGAGAGAGAGAGAGAAAGAGAAAGAGAAAGAGAGCGAGAAAGAGAGTGAGCTGTTCTTTCCTCTCTGCTGTGTGTTGTACAGAGATGGCTATCAGCACCCAGTGATTAAAGAGGCGTCTTACTTAACTATGATCAATCGCAATTACACAGCCACTACTCAGGCCAAGGGAGTGGGCAGTGATTAACAAACAGCCTGCTAATCATTCCAGCCACAACTCCCCTACATACTCCCTCATAGCCTTATAGGACTTTCTATCAGCGCTGACTCAGCTAGTCCCAGAGAGCCTGTCTTCAGCGAGACGTCTCTTTCTTCCTAAGTGTGCGTGGGTGTGTTACCTTGGACAGGTCTCTGTAGTTGCTGGGCAGAGTGAGGTCCAGGTCTTCAGTGTCGTAGTTCGTGATGACCCAGGGGAAGACGGGGTACTGATTCAGATCATTGTACGTACGACCTGGAGGGAGGGAGGTAGACATAAGGGGGGAGGGGCGGTCACAACAGTCTCAAATTAGTCAACATCATCATCAAACTTCTAGAACTGAACATGTTTAGTAATCTAAATGTCTGGACACCAAACTCCCTTTTCAATTAGAGCTTAAATGTGGAATGTATTTTGACTAACTATGAAGAAAATGAAGTCAGAGGATGAAACCATGTTGGCCAAACAGAGTTTATATCATTTACATCATTGACCACATATGTTCATAATAGCTGGGAGTGTTGTCATTCCCTGTGGTGACAGTCCAGTGACAGTGGGGTAACACTGGTCTTACCAGAGATGGTGTTGAGGAAGATCAGGTACTCAAAGTTGGAGATCTCTCTGCGCTGCCAGCGCTGGGTCATGTTGGAGGCCTTGTAGAGCTGCTTGGGACTGGCCTGGGAGATACGCCTGGAGGAGGAAGAACACACACTGCCTGGTTACATGCCGGGCTGTGTGGTGAGATGCCGGGGCTCTCTGGTCAGATGCCGGGGCTCTCTGGTCAGATGCCGGGGCTCTCTGGTCAGATACTGGGCTCTCGGGTCAGATACCGGGGCTCTCTGGTCAGATGCCGGGGCTCTCTGGTCAGATGCCGGGGCTCTCTGGTCAGATGCCGGGGCTCTCGGGTCAGATGCCGGGGCTCTCGGGTCAGATGCCGGGGCTCTCGGGTCAGATGCCGGGGCTCTCTGGTCAGATGCCGGGGCTCTCTGGTTAGATACTGGGCTCTCGGGTTAGATACGGGGCTCTCGGGTTAGATACTGGGCTCTCGGGATAGATGCCGGGGCTCTCTGGTCAGATGCCGGGGCTCTCTGGTCAGATGCCGGGGCTCTCTGGTCAGATGCCGGGGCTCTCTGGTCAGATGCCGGGGCTCTCTGGTCAGATGCCGGGGCTCTCTGGTCAGATGCCGGGGCTCTCTGGTCAGATGCCGGGGCTCTCTGGTCAGATGCCGGGGCTCTCTGGTCAGATGCCGGGGCTCTCTGGTCAGATGCCGGGGCTCTCTGGTCAGATGCCGGGGCTCTCTGGTCAGATGCCGGGGCTCTCTGGTCAGATGCCGGGGCTCTCTGGTCAGATGCCGGGGCTCTCTGGTTAGATACTGGGGCTCTCAGGTTAGATACTGGGCTCTCTGGTTAGATACTGGGCTCTCTGGTTAGATACTGGGGCTCTCTGGTTAGATACTGGGCTGTATTCCAGTCCATAAGTGCTGGCAAACAAGACATTGACAACACTTTCAAAGAACAACATTTCAGACCCACTGTGAATTATGAAAACATAACCTAATCATACCAGACGATTAGTGTGTTTCAAGATTTCCAACTTTAATAATAAAACTGATTCAGTCCAAGGTCTTAGTAAAGTCTCTAAATGCAAATGTTCCAATATGAAATAGGTATTGATATTTAGGCACACTAAATGAAAAAGACAAATATGCAATGAGTAGGGTTAATTCTTCTTCTCAAGCAGATACATACACTGATCCCCCCCGCAACACGCACAGGCCCTGAAGCATGATGTATGCTATGGGACTTAAACAAATGACCCCCAATCCAATTAAAACAAAGGCAAATTATGGAATAAATCACTGTCACAGTGTGAGATTATAGTCATTAAGCCAGCAGAAAATCACAATCACCCCTTTACAACTCCCAGTTTATAGCTCCAAAACACTGAACAGACGTTAGGGCAACATCTCTGAATTATATACAAGGCAGCTAAAATCAAATCAAATTGTATGTGTCACATGTGTGGAATACAACAGGTGTAGATCTTACAGTGAAATGCTTACTTAAAAGCCCTTAACCAACAATGCACTTAAAAAAAATAATGTTTTAATTCATTAATGAGCAGCAGTAAAATATTAGCAAGGCTATATACAGGGGGTACCGGTACAGAGTCAATGTGCAGACTATATACAGGGGGTACCGGTACAGAGTCAATGTACAGGCTATATACAGGGGGTACCGGTACAGAGTCAATGTGCAGACTATATACAGGGGGTACCGGTACAGAGTCAATGTGCAGACTATATACAGGGAGTACCGGTACAGAGTCAATGTGCAGACTATATACAGGGGGTACCGGTACAGAGTCAATGTACAGGCTATATACAGGGGGTACCGGTACAGAGTCAATGTACAGGCTATATACAGGGGGTACCGGTACAGAGTCAATGTACAGGCTATATACAGGGGGTACCGGTACAGAGTCAATGTACAGGCTATATACAGGGGGTACCGGTACAGAGTCAATGTACAGGCTATATACAGGGGGTACCGGTACAGAGTCAATGTGCAGACTATATACAGGGGGTACCGGTACAGAGTCAATGTACAGACTATATACAGGGGGTACCGGTACAGAGTCAATGTACAGGCTATATACAGGGGGTACCGGTACAGAGTCAATGTGCAGACTATATACAGGGGGTACCGGTACAGAGTCAATGTGCAGACTATATACAGGGGGTACCGGTACAGAGTCAATGTACAGGCTATATACAGGGGGTACCGGTACAGAGTCAATGTACAGGCTATATACAGGGGGTACCGGCACAGAGTCGATGTGCAGACTATATACAGGGGGTACCGGTACAGAGTCAATGTGCAGGCTATATACAGGGGGTACCGGTACAGAGTCAATGTACAGGCTATATACAGGGGGTACCGGTACAGAGTCAATGTAATCAAATCAAATCAAATTTTATTTGTCACATACACATGGTTAGCAGATGTTAATGCGAGTGTAGCGAAATGCTTGTGCTTCTAGTTCCGACAATGCAGTAATAACGAACAAGTAATCTAACTAACAATTCCAAAAAAACTACTGTCTTATAACACAGTGTAAGGGGATAAAGAATATGTACATAAGGATATATGAATGAGTGATGGTACAGAGCAGCATAGGCAAGATACAGTAGATGATATCGAGTACAGTATATACATATGAGATAAGTATGTAAACCAAGTGGCATAGTTAAAGTGGCTAGTGATACATGTATTACATAAGGATGCAGTCGATGATATAGAGTACAGTATCAACGTATGCATATGAGATGAATAATGTAGGGTAAGTAACATTATATAAGGTAGCATTGTTTAAAGTGGCTAGTGATATATTTACATCATTTCCCATCAATTCCCATGATTAAAGTGGCTGGAGTAGAGTCAGTGTCATTGACAGTGTGTTGGCAGTAGCCACTCAATGTTAGTGGTGGCTGTTTAACAGTCTGATGGCCTTGAGATAGAAGCTGTTTTTCAGTCTCTCGGTCCCAGCTTTGATGCACCTGTACTGACCTTGCCTTCTGGATGACAGCGGGGTGAACAGGCAGTGGCTCGGGTGGTTGATGTCCTTGATGATCTTTATGGCCTTCCTGTAGCATCGGGTGGTGTAGGTGTCCTGGAGGGCAGGTAGTTTGCCCCCGGTGATGCGTTGTGCAGACCTCACTACCCTCTGGAGAGCCTTACGGTTGAGGGCGGTGCAGTTGCCGTACCAGGCGGTGATACAGCCCGCCAGGATGCTCTCGATTGTGCAACTGTAGAAGTTTGTGAGTGCTTTTGGTGACAAGCCAAATTTCTTCAGCCTCCTGAGGTTGAAGAGGCACTGCTGCGCCTTCCTCACGATGCTGTCTGTGTGAGTGGACCAATTCAGTTTGTCTGTGATGTGTATGCCGAGGAACTTAAAACTTGCTACCCTCTCCACTACTGTTCCATCTATGTGGATGGGGGGGTGTTCCCTCTGCTGTTTCCTGAAGTCCACAATCATCTCCTTAGTTTTGTTGACGTTGAGTGTGAGGTAATTTTCCTGACACCACACTCCGAGGGCCCTCACCTCCTCCCTGTAGGCCGTCTCGTCGTTGTTGGTAATCAAGCCTACCACTGTTGTGTCGTCCGCAAACTTGATGATTGAGTTGGAGGCGTGCATGGCCACGCAGTCGTGGGTGAACAGGGAGTACAGGAGAGGGCTCAGAACGCACCCTTGTGGGGCCCCAGTGTTGAGGATCAGCGGGGAGGAGATGTTGTTGCCTACCCTCACCACCTGGGGGCGGCCCGTCAGGAAGTCCAGTACCCAGTTGCACAGGGCGGGGTCGAGACCCAGGGTCTCGAGCTTGATGACGAGCTTGGAGGGTACTATGGTGTTGAATGCCGAGCTGTAGTCGATGAACAGCATTCTCACATAGGTATTCCTCTTGTCCAGATGGGTTAGGGCAGTGTGCAGTGTGGTTGAGATTGCATCGTCTGTGGACCTATTTGGGCGGTAAGCAAATTGGAGTGGGTCAAGGGTGTCAGGTAGGGTGGAGGTGATATGGTCCTTGACTAGTCTCTCAAAGCACTTCATGATGACGGATGTGAGTGCTACGGGGCGGTAGTCGTTTAGCTCAGTTACCTTAGCTTTCTTGGGAACAGGAACAATGGTGGCCCTCTTGAAGCATGTGGGAACAGCAGACTGGTATAGGGATTGATTGAATATGTCCGTAAACACACCGGCCAGCGCATGCTCTGAGGGCGCGGCTGGGGATGCCGTCTGGGCCTGCAGCCTTGCGAGGGTTAACACGTTTAAATGTCTTACTCACTTCGGCTGCAGTGAAGGAGAGACCGCATGATTCTGTTGCAGGCCGTGTCAGTGGCACTGTATTGTCCTCAAAGCGGGCAAAAAAAGTTATTTAGTCTGCCTGGGAGCAAGACATCCTGGTCCGTGACTGGGCTGGGTTTCTTCCTGTAGTCCGTGATTGACTGTAGACCCTGCCACATGCCTCTTGTGTCTGAGCCGTTGAATTGAGATTCTACTTTGTCTCTGTACTGGCGCTTAGCTTGTTTGATAGCCTTGCGGAGGGAATAGCTGCACTGTTTGTATTCAGTCATGTTACCAGACACCTTGCCCTGATTAAAAGCAGTGGTTCGTGCCTTCAGTTTCACACGAATGCTGCCATCAATCCACGGTTTCTGGTTAGGGAATGTTTTAATCGTTGCTATGGGAACGACATCTTCAACGCACGTTCTAATGAACTCGCACACCGTATCAGCGTATTCGTCAATGTTGTTGTCTGACGCAATACGAAACATCTCCCAGTCCACGTGATGGAAGCAGTCTTGGAGTGTGGAGTCAGCTTGGTCGGACCAGCGTTGGACAGACCTCAGCGTGGGAGCTTCTTGTTTTAGTTTCTGTCTGTAGGCAGGGATCAACAAAATGGAGTCGTGGTCAGCTTTTCCGAAAGGGGGCAGGGCAGGGCCTTATATGCGCCGCGGAAGTTAGAGTAACAATGATCCAGGGTCTTTCCACCCCTGGTTGCGCAATCGATATGCTGATAAAATTTAGGGAGTCTTGTTTTCAGATTAGCCTTGTTAAAATCCCCAGCTACAATGAATGCAGCCTCCGGATAAATCGTTTCCAGTTTGCAGAGAGTTAAATAAAGTTCGTTCAGAGCCATCGATGTGTCTGCTTGGGGGGGATATATACGGCTGTGATTATAATCGAAGAGAATTCTCTTGGTAGATAATGCGGTCTACATTTGATTGTGAGGAATTCTAAATCAGGTGAACAGAAGGATTTGAGTTCCTGTATGTTTCTTTCATCACACCATGTCACGTTGGCCATAAGGCATACGCCCCCGCCCGTCTTCTTACCAGAAAGATGTTTGTTTCTGTCGGCGCGATGCGTGGAGAAACCCGCTGGCTGCACCGCTTCGGATTGCGTCTCTCCAGTTAGCCATGTTTCCGTGAAGCAGAGAACGTTACAGTCTCTGATGTCCCTCTGGAATGCTACCCTTGCTCGGATTTCATCAACCTTGTTGTCAAGAGACTGGACATTGGCAAGAAGAATGCTAGGGAGTGGTGCACGATGTGCCCGTCTCCGGAGTCTGACCAGAAGACCGCTTCGTTTCCCTCTTTTTCTGAGTCGTTTTTTTTGTTGGTCGCTGCATGTGATCCACTCGGTTACACTGGTTGTAAGGCAGAACACAGGATCCGCATCGCGAAAAACATATTCTTGGTCGTACTGATGGTGAGTTGACGCTGATCTTATATTCAGTAGTTCTTCTCGGCTGTATGTAATGAAACCTAAGATGACTTGGGGTACTAATGTAAGAAATAACACGTAAAAAAAACAAAAAACTGCATAGTTTCCTAGGAACGCGAAGCGAGGCGGCCATCTCTGTCGGCGCCGGAAGTAAAAAAGTGTACAGACTATAAAAAGGGGGTGCCGATACAGAGTCGATGTGCAGGGGCACCGGTTAGTCAAGGTAATTGAGATAATATGTACATGTAGGTAGAGTTATTAAAGTGACTATGCATAGATAACAGAGTAGCAGCAGTGTAAAAAGAGAGGGGGGTGAAAATAGTCCGGGTAGCCATTTAATTAGATGTTCAGGAGTCTTATGGCTTGGGGGTAGAAGCTGTTTAGAAGCCTCTTGGACATAGACTTGACGCTCTGGTACCGCTTGCCGTGCAGTAGCAGAGAAAACAGTCTATGACTAGGGTGGCTGGAGTCTTTGACAATTTTTAGGGCCTTCCCCTGACACCCCTTCCCCTGATTTCCATTCTGTCTTTGGCTTGGCTACAGCCATGTCAGTGCAGTACACAGGCTGGACTTGGCTATGGCAGGGTGCTGCAGACATGCAGTCATAAGAAGGCAAGAGGAGAAGAGGGAGAGAGTTGGGGGTGCCCACTCTATACCTTGGACTGTGTGTGTGTGTGTGTGTGTGTGTGTGTGTGTGTGTGTGTGTGTGTGTGTGTGTGTGTGTGTGTGTGTGTGTGTGTGTGTGTGTGTCTGTATATGTTTTCCACTCTTTCTGTGGTGGTTTTCTCAGAACGTGCTGAAGCGTGACGGTGTTACACACTAAGCCCACAAGTATTTAGTGTCAGCTGACGAGAGAAAGTGGGGATGAACACATACCAACCCTCCACCGCAGAGAGAGACAGAGAGAGAGCGAGATAACAAAATAGACTGACCTGGTCTGTGGGAGGCCAAAGTTGGTGCCCACCCCCACGCGAGGGAGGCATTGGACCACCTTCTTGACCGTGCCTGCATCTGGGAAGTTGAACATGACCGCAGCTACAGAGGAAGGCAAACAAGTTCTGTCAATCCATGGCTTGGTTTCCACAGATAACGGAGCAGCTTCAAATTCTAAATCATGTAGAAATAAATCCCAACATCAAATCTATCCTCTTTCAAAAAGATCCTGGCAAAGATACATTTCACTCATTTGTCTTTCAGATTCAAAATCCAAACTCATGTCATAATTTAAGGGTTGTGATTCTACTGAATAATATTAGAATAAAATATGCTGGTTGTGAGTCTTACTTCTGTTGGCCATGAAAATCTCCAGAGCAGTGTTCTGTAGCAAGTAACGTCTGGAGAAGACAGCCCTGATCTCTGTGAACAGCCATTTACCATGAAGGCCCTCTGTGTAGGTTAGGATCTGGAGAGGAGAGGAGAGGAGAGAGGGAGGGGAGCGGAGAGAGGGAGGAAAGGTATGAGGGTGAGAGGTGAGCAAAGACAGAAGACAAGAAAGTAGTAAAAGAAGAAAGAAAAGAGGAGAAGCGACAGAAAGAAAGGAGAAGCGAGGAAGAGAGAAGAGAAGAGACGAGAGGAGAGACGAGAGAAGAGAGAGAGGGGATGAGAAGAGACGAGAGGAGAGAGAGAAGGAGAGGAGAGGATGAGAAGAAGAGAGGATGAGAAGGAAGAGAGAGGAGAGAGAGGAGAGAAGAAGAAGAGAGGAGAGAAGAGAGAGGAGAGAAGAAGAAGAGAGAGGAGAGAAGAAGAGAGGAGAGAAGGCTGTGTTAGTTCATTCATCACAGCCAAATGACGCGTCGTCCCGAACAGCAGGATTAATGTGTTATATTGATCAGTCTCCATGAAAAAGGGATTCCTTTAACGAGAGAATGAGCCCTATTCAGAGGGAGGAGGGGAGGGAGGGATGGACGAGGCAGACATTTAGTTCACTAAAAGCTCATCAGTAATTTAGACAGCGGGTATCCTCTCTGCTTAAAATATAAATAAAGACATGTTCAGAATCAGATGCATACTATTGTCAAGATCATTTCAAGTACCCACCAATATTCAGAGCTAAAAAAGTATTACTTTCCTGAAGAGTACCAATTACAAGGCCAAACGTAAAATGTGTTTACAAAACAGTGATATGTAGTTCAAATAAATCTATAACGCCAACACAAACCGCTGTGGTTTTTAAAGGCTCCGTTTTCACCAGATTAAGACGGGTTTGACCAGCCAGGTCACCGGTGATACAAGTCAGTGTTCGACGTCTGTCCACGTCTGAGGACGTTGGGAGATGACGTGTAAACCAGCCACTAGAGGCAGCAGTGAGTGCTGTTACCTTCAGGTAGATTTGGGTTATGCTGTGGCGTTGTGGATAGGGATGGCAGAGAGATAAGCCCGATTCAAATACTCCAAAGGTTGCAAGTTCGAATCCAGCGATAGAAAGTTGTTTTTGAGATTTTTGTTTTAAGCCTATCCCAAACCATAACCATAACCATTCAGAGTTAATGCTTAATCTTAAGATTTCTGAGTTCATGCCTAAAGTTAACCCTAAACTTAAAAATGCTGAGTTATTTCCTAAACTTAACCTTAAACACTTCGATATGACATTTGCAACAACTTCAAAATTTGACATTTAATAAATATGGATTAACATCTAATTCTGACTTGCAACCGTGAGAGCTAGTTGGGTTTGACAACGCTTTTATGAAAAGTGCTATTGGGTCAACAGCACAGTTTATGCTAAAGAGTCAGTTAACCTGCTTCCTCGAATTCCTCTAACAAGGGGACTGCCACCTTGCAAGGTTAAACAGGAGCTTGTCGGCTAACGCTGAAGAATGCAAAAATGCTAAAATGAGCTGAGCCTAATCTCTCTCTGTGGAGAATGGATACTCTCTCTCTCTGCGGTTGTCAGAGTGACTTGTCTCAACGCCTGTCAGCCCTCCTGACAGCCACAGATGCTCGGTCTGGGCCTCCTTCGATTCATATTCAAGCTAATCCAATCTTTAGATTCTGCACTAACCCACTTATCGTTGCCTTGTTGACTAGCTTTAAAAAAAAACATTTTTTTTAAAAAATGTACTCGCCCGGGCCTCTCCCTTTTTGTTTCAAAGCTCTTTTAATGACGCTAGGTGTTAAGGGACATGGGGATTGAAGAGGGGTCACTGAGGTATGGCACTGAGTGGTAAGAAATATTCAAATATGTGACTAGCATAGTGTGCTAACTCCAGCACTAGCTTCAAGGAGCTCATTAAAGGGTAGGTTGCAGTGGAAGGGAGCAGCTGGGGATCTTAGCTGAGGACGTCCTGGCAGTCTCTCTCCCTCTCGCTCTCTCTGCCCTCTCTTTCCTCCGGTGCCTCCATACTTCCCTCCCCCTCTCACTCCATCTCCTTCTACCCCTTGCTCTCTCCCTCCTCTCTCCCTCTGCCCTCCTCTCAGAGGAATAAGATCTGCCTGCACCACAGTCTCACTTCAAAGTCTCTGGAGTTCAATTAAATGTGGATTAGAGAGGTTTGGAGGAGAGACTGGCCTGCCCGTCCGTCTTTCTCCCAGACTCTCACCTACACTACCCTAACAGGCTGGGCCCAGGACGACCCCACACCGTACCAGCCTCCCATCAGCCTCGTCACCATGGGAACACTGTCACAATAACCCCTCAAGCTGTGGCTTCTGGTACAGAATATCCAAAAGGACTTATGAAGGGATTTTCTTTCATTGTGCGTCAAAGTTATTTGTGAAAGACACTATTGTGTTTTTTTGCTGAAGGTTATAGAAGGATCTAGGTGAGAAAGATGGGTATTTTGTCCGTTTTTCCCCTCATCAGTTTGATCATTCTATTTTTGATGAAGTCTTAGTGGATCTAGGTGAGTCTTCATCAGTTAGATTTTTTTCAATGAAAATCACTTCTTGTCATCTTTTAGCCACTGATCTCCACACTGCAGACAAGGCAGGCAATGACCATCTACAGCAGCCACCACTCCCTGTGATACAATTAACCCTATTTGATCAGTGTTAATAGACTGCGATACACACTGTCACTCTGCAACCCACAGCCTCAACAGAGCATGACACAACAACACTGCCTGTGGGACTGGGGGAGGATCGGGTGATGTTTATTTTAGTAATATACTGTATTCTCGTTATTGTATGATCATCACGGTGTACTTACAAATATATCTCAACGATGTATAACAAAGCAGCCACTAAATAACTAGATATGACAGTCTGGTCTGCGTGTCTCCTGCCCTGTCCTGTCTGTCAGAGTCTGTTTACCAGTTTGATCTGAAGGTCATGACAAACCGCCTCAGACAGACCGTTGGAACAGTCTGACTTCTCTATCCGCTGTAAGGATGGACAGACAGACAGGGTGGCCAATCAGGTTCACATGTCAACACCGACCACTCATCAGACTACATGTCACAGACACACACACACAAACAGACAGAATGAGATATACTGCCTCCTCAACCACACTACATGTCCACAGACACACACACACACACACACAGAGACAGAGCGAGATAAACACACACTGCCTCCTCAACCACACTACATGTCATCTCTCAGTGCTGAAATGTCACTTTCCACCAAGTATCAGGTCAGAAATGCAGGAGACAATTTCATGTAGAGGTGAAAAGATAGATGGAAGGGTGTGTGGTAAGTAACCTTTACTCTCTGTTCCAGGTGGGTGGTGATTAACCTTTACTCTCTGTTCCAGGTGGGTGGGTGGGTTAGTAACCTTTACTCTCTGTTCCAGGTGGGTGGGTAAGTAACCTTTACTCACTGTTCCAGGTGGGTGGGTGAGTAACCTTTACTCTCTGTTCCAGGTGGGTGGGTGGGTTAGTAACCTTTACTCTCTGTTCCAGGTGGGTGGGTAAGTAACCTTTACTCACTGTTCCAGGTGGGTGGGTGAGTAACCTTTACTCTCTGTTCCAGGTGGGTGGGTGAGTAACCTTTACTCTCTGTTCCAGGTGGGTGGGTGGGTAAGTAACCATTACTCTCTGTTCCAGGTGGTTGGTGAGTAACCTTTACTCTCTGTTCCAGGTGGGTGGGTGAGTAACCTTTACTCTCTGTTCCAGGTGGGTGGGTGAATGGGTAAGTAACCTTTACTCTCTGTTCCAGGTGGGTGGGTGGGTAAGTAACCTTTATTCTCTGTTCCAGGTGGGTGGGTGAGTAACCTTTACTCTCTGTTCCAGGTGGGTGGGTGGGTAAGTAACCTTTACTTTCTGTTCCAGGTGGGTGGGTGGGTAAGTAACCTTTACTCTCTGTTCCAGGTGGGTGGGTGAGTAACATTTACTCTCTGTTCCAGGTGGGTGGGTGAGTAACCTTTATTCTCTGTTCCAGGTGGGTGGGTGGGTGGGTGGGTGAGTAACCTTTATTCTCTGTTCCAGGTGGGTGGGTGGGTGAGTAACCTTTACTCCTCTGTTCCAGGTGGGTGGGTGGGTAACCTTTACTCTCTGTTCCAGGTGGGTGGGTGAGTAACCTTTACTCTCTGTTCCAGGTGGGTGGGTGAATGGGTAAGTAACCTTTACTCTCTGTTCCAGGTGGGTGGGTGGGTAAGTAACCTTTATTCTCTGTTCCAGGTGGGTGGGTGAGTAACCTTTACTCTCTGTTCCAGGTGGGTGGGTGGGTAAGTAACCTTTACTTTCTGTTCCAGGTGGGTGGGTGGGTAAGTAACCTTTACTCTCTGTTCCAGGTGGGTGGGTGAGTAACATTTACTCTCTGTTCCAGGTGGGTGGGTGAGTAACCTTTATTCTCTGTTCCAGGTGGGTGGGTGGGTGGGTGGGTGAGTAACCTTTATTCTCTGTTCCAGGTGGGTGGGTGGGTGAGTAACCTTTACTCCTCTGTTCCAGGTGGGTGGGTGGGTAACCTTTACTCTCTGTTCCAGGTGGGTGGGTGAGTAACCTTTACTCTCTGTTCCAGGTGGGTGGGTGAATGGGTAAGTAACCTTTACTCTCTGTTCCAGGTGGGTGGGTGGGTAAGTAAACTTTATTCTCTGTTCCAGGTGGGTGGGTGAGTAACCTTTACTCTCTGTTCCAGGTGGGTGGGTGGGTAAGTAACCTTTACTTTCTGTTCCAGGTGGGTGGGTGGGTAAGTAACCTTTACTCTCTGTTCCAGGTGGGTGGGTGAGTAACATTTACTCTCTGTTCCAGGTGGGTGGGTGAGTAACCTTTATTCTCTGTTCCAGGTGGGTGGGTGGGTGGGTGGGTGAGTAACCTTTATTCTCTGTTCCAGGTGGGTGGGTGGGTGAGTAACCTTTACTCTCTGTTCCAGGTGGGTGGGTGGGTAACATTTACTCTCTGTTCCAGGTGGGTGGGTGAGTAACCTTTATTCTCTGTTCCAGGTGGGTGGGTGGGTGGGTGAGTAACCTTTATTCTCTGTTCCAGGTGGGTGGGTGGGTAAGTAACCTTTACTCTCTGTTCCAGGTGGGTGGGTGGGTAACCTTTACTCTCTGTTCCAGGTGGGTGGGTGGGTAACCTTTACTCTCTGTTCCAGGTGGGTGGGTGAGTAACCTTTACTCTCTGTTCCAGGTGGGTGGGTGAGTAACCTTTACTCTCTGTTCCAGGTGGGTAAGTAACCTTTCCTCTCTGTTCCAGGTGGGTGGGTGAGTAACCTTTACTCTCAGTCTCTCAGGGTGTAGATAGATATGACAGGTCTAGAAGCGACGCCGCTCGTCACCTCATATCATATTGTGAACTAGACCGATTCATCTTCACTCCAAAAACGTATCCAGATAGAATATTTGAGACCGATGTTTTTCAGAAACCCAGTCTTGTAAAGTTCCAGGGCGGGAGTCAACATTCCCTCCCTCTCCTCCACACACACCTTTTCCCTTGCAGTTGAAAAAGCTTGGAGGGTGACACAGTGGCACGACAAACTATCCAGGGGAGAGAAAGGTGTGCCGCCTATGACCCACTTGGTCGAAGCGGCTGCTGGACCAATTGCAGCGGTGAGGTGGATATTGTCCGGGGCTGGAGTTATTGCTACATATGCTAGGGCTGTGATAGATAGACAGAGGAGGGGTCAGTAGAAAACACATAAAGAGGAGAGGAGAGTGAGAATTAAATCACTAAAGAAGAATGGAGTCAGACAGTCGACCAAAACACAGTAATAAACAAGTCAACAAAGATGACTGTGGTAGAGAAGGTACCTAAAATATATTCCAGAGAATTGTAGATATGACTTTATTCTACACTTTATTTGAAAGGGCCATGGTGTACCATGGTGGTATATACTGTATGCCTCCTAGTGTCTCAGAGTCTCTGATTGCATCTATACCTAATGGCTCCAGACTGCAGGTTTGTGGCTGCAGCCCTCCAGGCCTCCATCCGTCTCCATCACTGGCCCTGAAGGCCTTGAAGGTGAAACACCACCACTCCCCTCAACCTCCTCCAGATGTGGCCACAAATGGCCCCTGTTGATTGGCCTGTCTGATGGAGTGCTTATTGAATTAATGCAGAAGTCAGACTCTGAACACACAAATCCAAGAACCAATGAAGCAGGGAGAGAAAGAACGGACTGTGAAGTATGGGAGTGTTGAAGGATAATAGTTTGTATTGACAAACCGAGATAATGGTTTTGATAGAATAAAATATTGAAATATATATAGACATATATCTTGTATTTCTCAAAGACAATAGCTCTACAGGGTTGCAAAAAACATAACATCCCTAGCCATCCTCACTCTTATGCATTTGATTATGCCTTAATATAGCTTTCTCGTCCCCTGTTTCCGGTACAGCAATTCTCATAAATTCAGCTCTCTGACTCCAAAATGAATTTCAAAGCAACTGACACCACAAAGGATGCATGCAGCCAAACAGAACAACAAAAGGCTTTGAGTCTTGATTGTGAGGCATTTTTTCTCTCTCTCTCACACAATCACACTCACTCTCCCTCTCTCTCTGCCGCACTGGGAGTTATTCAACCTGTTTGTGCCTGGGCTGCTGGTCATTTCTGAAGCACTATCGTTTGTCTCTGTCAGACACCCAAACGACTCTGGAATGAAGAGGGACACATGAAGGGGGACCGGGGGAGAGATGTGCCTCTACCATCCCCCTGTCTACCCACACACACACACACACACCCCAATCTCTCAGCCAGTCCCTGCCAATGGACCTACTCCATCACACCCTCCCCACTCCAGAAATGACTACCCACCAACACACCCCTCCTCACCCCCGACTCCTCAAGCTTGCCGCTGCTGTGGTTTTTTAAAGATCCTATTCTGGATTTTCTACTTCGTACGTCTGATATTTCACTGTGCGGTTTACATCTGTAATATTCTGTCATGTGACAAATAAACTGGTTTGACCTGGACTGGGGGCACAGCACCACCCGTTTGGGTTTCTGACACAAATGTAATTGAAAATACCATTCTAACATGAGAGCAGAACAAAGTAGCAGGGTAGTTGTGCTGTGAGTGTTACAAGATGTGTGTGTGTGTGTGTGTGTGTGTGTGTGTGTGTGTGTGTGTGTGAGTTACAAGATAAATTAGTCTCTCAATAGCGTTCTCTATTGGGGAGACGAGGCGCGGGTGTTTGGGCTGATAAGGACTTCCTGGCATTGAGGGGGAAAAAGGAAACAGTGTTACATAGTAGATAGCAACCAATGTCGCTTATTAGAATTGAATAAAACTTTATTGTACAATGTCAATCAGGAAATTCATCTAAGGATGGTGTGGCAAGAGGGAAGAATAAAATAGCGTTTTTCCATTTGGTTTGGCACGCCTTGTGTTGCGTCTGTCTGTGGCCTTTGAAGGAAAATTAGGTGATTGAAGTTCAATTTGTAGGCTGTTATTAAGCGTTTCCGCGCGGCTGCTTCGGTTAAAGGATCACGGAGGAGGGATTTATTATTACCTTTTGGTCCTATGAAGAGGTGGAGATAAAGTGATGAAATTAATGAGCGGGAGGAAGAGAGGTGATCAATCAACATCAAAACAGAGACGGGGGTAGAGGGAGAGGGGGTAGAGGGAGAGGGGGTAGAGGGAGAGGGGGAGAGGGTAGAGGGAGAGGGGGTAGAGGGAGCAGCCATATTGGGGAAGTCGATAGGGTTTGTAGTGAAAAAGAAAAGAAACCTCTGGACTTATCAGTACGGAATTGGAATTGCTTTTGCGACGCGCAAACACACACAATCGGAGGCATATACCCCCCCTCCTCACACACTCTGACGAACACACACACACACAAACTCTCTCTGTGTACGATGTTTGTGTGTGTGCTACGTATTCCAATGGGATGTGTTTTGTATAGAGGGGGTGTTGTGTGCAAAGGCCTCTGAACATCAATCAAGCCCCCCCCCAGTAGAAATAACTACAATGTTTACACCACCTTCTCAACAGCCAGGTGCACATTATTCTGCATTACAGATTGCACCAATTCTTCCTGAGTATTTCCATGGACTTCCCCAATTCCCAACCAAACAGAAACAGCAGTAGTTGGACTACAACACTTTGAATCATATGAACAACGAGCTAGAAGATCAAGGACCCTGTATAGCCGAGTCACAGTCTGGACATCTGAAGAATCCCCAGCAGCATATTTTCCAACTCTTCTTCCTTCGCTTCACTGACCACAGAATCAAAATCAGGTATGATAACCACAGCAGCGGTCTGAGACGCGAGTCTGGAGTTTACGACTGTTCAAACCTAAATGAATATGAAAGCGAAGACTAACACAAGCAGACACTTCGAGTCCATGAGTTTGACGCTAGCCTTCCCTGGGACTTCATTTACATGGGCTCTGCCTCCTGTGGAACTCCTATACAGTCGGGCAAAAAATTATTTAGTCAGCCACCAATTGTGCAAGTTCTCCCACTTAAAAAGATGAGAGAGGCCAGTAATTTTCATCATAGGTACACTTCAACTATGACAGACAAAATGAGAAAAAAAAATCCAGAAAATCACATTGTAGGATTATTCATGAATTTATTTGCAAATTATGGTGGAAAATAAGTATTTGGTCAATAACAAAGGTTTATATCAATACTTTGTTATATACCCTTTGTTGGCAATGACAGAGGTCAAACATTTTCTGTAAGTCTTCACAAGGTTTTCACACACTGTTGCTGGTATTTTGGCCCATTCCTCCATTGAGATCTCCTCTAGAGCAGTGATGTTTTGGGGCTGTTGCTGGGCAACACAGACTTTCAACTCCCTCCAAAGATTGGAGACTGGCTACGCCACTCCAGGACCTTGAAATGCTTCTTACGAAGCCACTCCTTCGTTGCCCGGGCGGTGTGTTTGGGATCATTGTCATGCTGAAAGACCCAGCCACGTTTCATCTTCAATGCTCTTGCTGATGGAAGGAGGTTTTCACTCAAAATCTCACGATACATGGCCCCATTCATTCTTTCCTTTACACGGATCAGTCGTCCTGGTCCCTTTGCAGAAAAACAGCCCCAACGCATGATGTTTCCACCCCCATGCTTCACAGTAGGTATGGTGTTCTTTGGATGCAACTCAGCATTCTTTGTCCTCCAAACACAACGAGTTGAGTTTTCACCAAAAAGTTATATTTTGGTTATATCTGAACATATGACATTCTCCCAATCTTCTTCTGGATCATCCAAATGCTCTCTAGAAAACTGCAGACGGGCCTGGACATGTACTGGCATAAGCACGGGGACACGTCTGGCACTGCAGGATTTGAGTCCCTGGCGGCGTAGTGTGTTACTGATGGTAGGCTTTGTTACTTTGGTCCCAGCTCTCTGCAGGTCATTCACTAGGTCCCCCTGTGTGGTTCTGGGATTTTTGTGGTCATTTTGATCCCACGGGGTGAGATCTTGCGTGGAGCCCCAGATAGAGGGAGATTATCAGTGGTCTTGTATGTCTTCCATTTCCTAATAATTGCTCCCACAGTTGATTTCTTCAAACCAAGCTGCTTACCTATTGCAGATTCAGTCTTCCCAGCCTGGTGCAGGTCTACAATTTTGTCTCTGGTGTCCTTTGACAGCTCTTTGGTCTTAGCCATAGTGGAGTTTGGAGTGTGACTGTTTGAGGTTGTGGACAGGTGTCTTTTATACTGATAACAAGTTCAAACAGGTGCCATTAATACAGGTACCGAGTGGAGGACAGAGGAGCCTCTTAAAGAAGAAGTTACAGGTCTGTGAGAGCCAGAAATCTTGCTTGTTTGTAGGTGACCAAATACTTATTTTCCACCATAATTTGCAAATAAATTAATTAAAAATCCTACAATGTGATTTTCTGGATTTTTTTTCTCATTTTGTCTGTCATAGTTGAAGTGTACCTATGATGAAAATTACAGGCCTCTCTCATCATTTTAAGTGGGAGAACTTGCACAATTGGTGGCTGACTAAATACTTTTTTGTCCCACTGTATCCCCCAACCCCACCTCCTCCCTCCCTCACCCACCCTTCATCTGACACACACAGGCTTTGCCCCCCAGTTGGGTTCTGTTCCAGCCTGGCACACCACACCCAGCCATGTCACCCTCCATCAGAGAATGAGTTCATCAGACTAATGAGTAGGAGGTAGAGAAGGGGTGTGGAAGGGGGAGGCTAACGAGGCCTGGGCCTGGGCCTCTGCTCCAATCAGGGCGCTCGCCTCCGCTGGCATGTACGGGCCCCTCTGACTCGCCCCAGTCTCCCCCTTCCCTCAGCCCTCTGGAGCCAATTAGGACAAATTTTGTTGTTGAGTTTGAGTGATACCAGGAAAAAACAGAGAGAGAGAGAGAAAGAGAGAGAGCGATAGAAAGAGAGAGAGAGAAAGAGAGAAAGCGAGAGAGAAAGCGAGAGAAAGAAAGCGAGAGAAAGAAAGCGAGAGAAAGAAAGCGAGAGAAAGAGAGAGTATAAGTATAATAGGTATATAATTGGCTCTCACTGTATTTGGAATATCCGATATCGGTGATCTACAGATGGTCAATACTATCATACTGTTGATAAGCAACTGCTTGCTACGGTTACGAATAGGGTTGGGTTTAGAATAAAGGTTAGGATAAGGGCTATTAGACAGTCTGTAGAGCATCTACAGATGGACTATCCAAACAAGGTGTGATACAGCCTCCCAGAATGTGAAAGGAGGAGGAGTGGAGGGGAGGGGGAGAACCACATCTAAGAGGGGAAAAAAATTATCCCCATAGTGAGAGTTCTAGGATCAAGGGACCTGCAGAACAGTGGAAAACACATGACTCTACTTTCTCACCCCAGCAGTCATCCCCACAACAATAGGCAATTAAGATAACACTCTACTGCATGCAGTAACATACATATGTACACCACACAGAGAATTACAGAAAATATTAGACACAAATTCATCAAATAAATTTAGCCAAAGGATTTGTGTCATTTGGGCATGATTGATGGGCACGATTGTTGTACCCGCATGTAGCTGAGTGATTCAAGCTCTAATCACTGGTCACGTATAGGAGTCTATCTGCCTCGAGGCAAGTAAAACAAACCACGACACTGAACAAATAAACAGCCCATAAGAAGCCGCTGGAGTGTGAGAGATTTGAAGAAAAATAAAGAGGGCCCAGCTTGCGTTGAGTCGAGTTTATAGTAGTGACATCCAAGCCAAACGCATTTACCCCCAAACGCTGCTTAGTTTGGGGCTATACTCTTTGAAGGAAGTCCCTTCTTTTCAAAGGCTATTTGGGGCCATTTAGTTTGAATTTATCCTAATAGGGATGAAACCTTTTATGTCCCTCTCCACTGTGTTTGCTAACAGCCTTTTAACTTTCCAGCCCGGCCCCTGCCCCGGCGCTAGCTAGCGGCTTAGCCTTATAAAGCGTGAACAAAAAAAGCTGCGTGTGGATTTAGGAAAATGACAGAATGGTCCTGGGGTTAATTGGCAGAGAAGTGAAGCCCTCAATGCATTGACTCATTAAACAAGTGAGCTTTTGTGCAGATCGAGGCCAGGGACAAGCAGCTCTGGAGAGATAATAAGAAACCAAACTGTTAGAGGTAGCAAGTGCAATAGGTGGCAGCGGTGGGATATGAATAGTAACACGAAACAGTAGCTGGGAGCTTTCTTATGAGATTTCAAAAAACAACAAGAGGATGAGACCAAACCCAATCTGGCAACCCAGTGGCCAATGTGTCACATTCTTTCTTGTGGTGAAGGAGGAGATAAAGTTGGATTTCTTTAGGTAATTACACAGAGATAGGGATCAGTTTAGCCAGAGGGGGTACACAAAACCCCCCTTCCCCATTCAAGGCCTGGCGTTTCTCTCCCCTTAACAGTTTTGGGTTGAGACTTAAAGCGCTTTAACCTTGGGGCCGGTGAGGGCAGAGTTGGTGGCTCTGGGGTGATGGTGGAATAAAGGAGGGATAAGGCCACATAAGTGAAGGGAAGAGGAGCGTGAAATTCGCCAGACATATGCAAATTTAGTAGGCTGCCTGTCCCTGCATTTTACCTGGAACTTCAGGGCAACGATGGCCGTTCAAAAGAAGACAAGAGAACAATAACATACGGATGTTGCTACTGTACTTATCATTGACCCGGGGACAGAGACTCTTCCCAGGCCTAAAATTGTCCACAGAGGCTTTAAAACGGTTGGTTCTTTCATTGATTAAATACTATATCCAACAGCTATCTTTTAGGAAGTACAAAACCGTCCCTCGAGACCACGAGGTTGCACCTGTTGGAGGAGGGATACAACTTCAACGACTAGAAAAACGCTCCTTGAAGTGTCAAGCCAGTCAGCCAACGCTAGCCCCTTCATGAATGGAGGAGAGAGGTGATAGAGGCGCTTTTCATTGAAATTCAGAGGTGCAGAGAAAATCGGGGAGACAGGCCCAAGCTTCTGGAGCAAAGTGGTCAAAGACTGAGGCATTGTCCCCAACCTCGAACTTCCCTCTAAACCGCCACCGCATTGAGCCACCGTTCGCCACACAAACATCAGACAGGTTAAGATCGCTGGCCAGCGCCTATCACATTCTCCCCGCTATCCCTCAAACTCCCAAAGCCCCCTTTGGCCTTTTTAACATCGACAGGCCTTTTTGGGGGTCGCTGTGGAGCTCCACTGAGGTAAACTCTTCACTAATCCTGCTTTTGTCCCTGGCTTAATTGGATTGGAGAAGGGGTGTGGGGTGGAGAGTAGACCTCTCTTAGGGGCAAGGAGGGTTGGTTTGGGGGAAAGAGAGAGGGAGTGAAAAAGGGTCTTCCCAGACTGGATGAATAGAACCCCATATGGCTATGTGGAAGATTCCGAGGTGATTCAATCCGCGCTAGATGATCTGTATGGTCGTGTTGAGAGCCATCCCTTTAAGAAGATAACTGAGCTAATAAATAACCTCCACTCTCCAGAGGCAGGGGTCTAAGGGGGTTAAATGGAGGAGAGGGGAGTCAACTAGCTAGTGATAGTGTTTGGATAACCTGCCCATCTCTGTTAGCTAGGAGATTCCATTTATCCATTCTCAATTCCATTCATGTATTGGAGGAGGAAATAAAGGCTGGAATCTGTTTTCTACATGGACTGTCTGTCGTCTGAGTTGAACCCAATGTTCCATTTCAAATGATCAACTGAGAGACGTGATTTTTGTGTTTTTAAACGACTGGTGCAAAACTAATTCCAGTGGCTCATTAAAAACACAGAAATAAAACGGATGACGGTGAGGAAATATGAACGTGTTGGTTGTGAAGATACAACCCAAGATATCACCCACGACAACATGAGCAGCCCTATCCGAAGCACATGCTTTGTTCTCCAAAGCATCAGTCCTTACCAACAAAAAAACCCCAAGCCTTTCAAAGTATGTTCCTTGAGTGTTGTTCTTGTGTTGGCCCCCTTGTTTGTGTTTCTAGTGTGGAGCAGAGCTATAAACCCCTCTTATACCATTGTCACCTATAAAGGGGTCTTGGTTGAGTGAGTACATAGGGCCCCTGTGGAGGTGCCATTTCAACCAGACTGGACGGGTCATTAACCATGATGGCGGTGGCAGCACCACCAGGAGCCAAAACAGTCACACACTATTCCCACTGATAGGATATAGTGGATACCAACACAGTAGGTCAACACAACAATTGTTCTGTCATGTTTGCAATGTCTGCTTTGTCATGCATCATGTGCAGTAAGAATATTAGCCAAAAATTAGAACATTGTTCTTGTTTCTCTGTCAGATTCGTACTATTCTGATTTCTTGCTGGCCCATATCAATCATTTAGCCTCCATTAGTTGTATATCTCATGATTGAAATGGTCAAATATGTACTCCCACCACTGGTTATCTGTCCATAAAAAAGAAGGTAAAACAACCCAAACGTTCTAGATGCTTCCCTCCTTCCATATCGCCATCAAAAATGATCCTCCAAATAATTAACAATTCCAATTTCCATTTGAGGGCAGTGATCGATCTTCCCGCAATCTGTCTGACTCTGACCTCTGTTGACTAACAAAGGCTTGCTGATAGAACAGCAGGTACACAGGTGTTGAGTGGTTAATATCACACACACACACACTATCAGACTGTAGCACCAGGCAGACTGGCATCCACAAGCAGGATGATCCATCAGGCTACTGCTGTTGCCTTTGACACCATGTGTCAGAACCCTGACTGAGGGACTAAATGATGGAGCCGTGTGTGTGTGTGTGTGTGTGTGTGTGTGTGTGTGTGTGTGTGTGTGTGTGTGTGTGTGTGTGAGAGAGAGAGAGAAAGTGATCAATCAGAGAGGGAAGGCCCTGGTCGGACATGGCCCTGATGGATACCAGTAAAACAAACCCCACAGATGGAGCATGATGGAGGGGCCAGGATCAGGTGCAACCAGGGCTTCTTTGTCTGGAGGTATTGCATGGTGAGGTGTGTCTACAGTACAAACTCAGGGGCAAGAGGTGTGGGATGAGAGGGAGAGATGTGTGAGATGTAAAACTGTGTGTGTGTGTGTGTCAGTGTGTTTGAGCGTGTGTGTTTGAGCGTGTGTGTTTGAGCGTGTGTGTTTGAGCGTGTGTTTGAGCGTGTGTTTGAGCGTGTGTTTGAGCGTGTGTTTGAGCGTGTGTTTGAGCGTGTGTTTGAGCGTGTGTTTGAGCGTGTGTTTGAGCGTGTGTTTGAGCGTGTGTTTGAGCGTGTGTTTGAGCGTGTGTTTGAGCGTGTGTTTGAGCGTGTGTTTGAGCGTGTGTTTGAGCGTGTGTTTGAGCATGTGTTTGAGCGTGTGTTTGAGCGTGTGTGTGTGTAACCAGTATTTCTCTTTCTGTGTGTGGTGCCAGCTAGATGAAGACAGAGACAGTGATGTTAAAAGAGTAGAGACAGTCAGGGGGAAGGAGACATTAGTCATCATTAGCCGAGGGGTTGGCACAGTGTCTAAGTGGTTCCCTGTGTGATGACCAAGTGGCAATCATCTTTCCCCAGGCCTGTCCTGCCTGATTACACCTCTCTACTGGTGAACCTTTAATCTGCCGTGTTCTCACACAGACACACACACACACACACACAATCACAACCACCGGCCCCGTTTAACATCTCCGCAATAAGAAACCGACACGAGATCCGGGTCGACAACGACAACAGAAACAGAGGAACAGTGGAGAGGTAAAAAGAAGAGAAGAGAGAACAGGAGATGAAACAATCTTCAACACCATTCCACCTTGTAGCCTGCTCTGAATAAGAACGTAAAGCACCACTGACTACATGCTGACAGAAGCAGAACGAGTTGAATACGAACTGTCCTTGAGTTCCAGCTCTCGAAAAGCAATTACATCTACATTGATGCCAGACGAGAATTTATCAATGGTTAGAACTGCCTTCCTTGTACACTGCTCAAAAAAATAAAGGGAACACTTAAACAACACAATGTAACTCCAAGTCAATCACACTTCTGTGAAATCAAACTGTCCACTTAGGAAGCAACACTGATTGACAATAAATTTCACATGCTGTTGTGCAAATGGAATAGACAACAGGTGGAAATTATGGGCAATTAGCAAGACACCCCCAATAAAGGAGTGGTTCTGCAGGTAGTGACCACAGACCACTTCTCAGTTCCTATGCTTCCTGGCTGATGTTTTGGTCACTTTTGAATGCTGGCGGTGCTTTCACTCTAGTGGTAGCATGAGACGGAGTCTACAACCCACACAAGTGGCTCGGGTAGTGCAGCTCATCCAGGATGGCACATCAATGCGAGAAGTGGCAGGAAGGTTTGCTGTGTCTGTCAGCGTAGTGTCCAGAGCATGGAGGCGCTACCAGGAGACAGGCCAGTACATCAGGAGACATGGAGGAGGCCGTAGGAGGGCAACAACCCAGCAGCAGGACCGCTACCTCGGCCTTTGTGCAAAGAGGAACAGGAGGAGCACTGCCAGAGCCCTGCAAAATTACCTCCAGCAGGCCACAAATGTGCATGTGTCTGCTCAAATGGTCAGAAACAGACTCCATGAGGGTGGTATGAGGGCCCGACGTCCACAGGTGGGGGTTGTGCTTTACAGCCCAACACCGTGCAGGACGTTTGGCATTTGCCAGAGAACACCAAGATTGGCAAATTCGGCACTGGCACCCTGTGCTCTTCACAGATGAAAGCAGGTTCACACTGAGCACATGTGACAGACATGACAGAGTCTGGAGATGCCGTGGAGAACGTTCTGCTGCCTGCAACATCCTCCAGCATGACCGGTTTGACGGTGGGTCAGTCATGGTGTGGGGTGGCATTTCTTTGGGGGGCCACACAGCCCTCCATGTGCTCGCCAGAGGTAGCCTGACTGCCATTAGGTACCGAGATGAGATCCTCAGACCCCTTGTGAGACCATATGCTGGTGCGGTTGGCCCTGGGTTCCTCCTAATGCAAGACAATGCTAGACCTCATGTGGCTGGAGTGTGTCAGCAGTTCCTGCAAGAGGAAGGTATTGATGCTATGGACTGGCCCGCATCATGTCTCGCTCCATCCACCAACGCCACGTTGCACCACAGACTGTCCAGGAGTTGGCAGATGCTTTAGTCCAGGTCTGGGAGGAGATCCCTCAGGAGACCATCTGCCACCTCATCAGGAGCATGCCCAGGCGTTGTAGGGAGGTCATACAGGCACGTGGAGGCCACACACACTACTGAGCCTCATTTTGACTTGTTTTAAGGACATTACATCAAAGTTGAATCAGCCTGTAGTGTGGTTTTCCACTTTAATTTTGAGTGTGACTCCAAATCCAGACCTCAATGGGTTGATAAATTTGATTTCCATTGATCATTTGTGTGATTTTGTTGTCAGCACATTCAACTATGTAAAGAAAAAAGTATTTAATAAGAATATTTCATTCATTCAGATCTAGGATGTGTTGTTTTAGTGTTCACTTAATTTTTTTGAGCAGTGTATATATGGCTGTAATGCAACAACAACAACACGACCCTATCGACAAACACACAAGCAACATCTTGAAAAGTGTCTAACTCTTGATCTGGCGTTGCAGTAAGTTAAGTTCAAAATAACTATTAATATGGCTGGCACAGGAACAGGGTTATAAACAATTGGTAGAGAGGTAAAGAAAGAAGATGGCCGCCACAGGAACAGGGCTATAAACAATACAGAGAGAGGTAAAGAATATGGCCGCCACAGGAACAGGGCTATAAACAATACAGAGAGAGGTAAAGAAGATGGCCGCCACAGGAACAGGGCTATAAACAATACAGAGAGAGGTAAAGAAGATGGCCGCCACAGGAACAGGGCTATAAACAATACAGAGAGAGGTAAAGAAGATGGCCGCCACAGGAACAGGGCTATAAACAATACAGAGAGAGGTAAAGAAGATGGCCGCCACAGGAACAGGGCTATAAACAATACAGAGAGAGGTAAAGAAGATGGCCGCCACAGGAACAGGGCTATAAACAATACAGAGAGAGGTAAAGAAGATGGCCGCCACAGGAACAGGGCTGTAAACAATACAGAGAAAGGTAAAGAAGATGGCGCCACAGGAACAGGGCTATAAACAATACAGAGAGGTAAAGAAAGAAGATGGCCGCCACAGGAACAGGGCTATAAACAATATAGAGAGGTACAGAAAGAAGATGGCCGCCACAGGAACAGGGCTATAAACAATATAGAGAGGTAAAGAAAGAAGATGGCCGCCACAGGAACAGGGCTATAAACAATACAGAGAGAGGTAAAGAAGATGGCCGCCACAGGAACAGGGCTATAAACAATACAGAGAGAGGTAAAGAAGATGGCCGCCACAGGAACAGGGCTATAAACAATACAGAGAGGTAAAGAAAGAAGATGGCCGCCACAGGAACAGGGCTATAAACAATATAGAGAGGTAAAGAAAGAAGATGGCCACCACAGGAACAGGGCTATAAACAATATAGAGAGGTAAAGAAAGAAGATGGTCGCCACAGGAACAGGGCTATAAACAATACAGAGAGAGGTAAAGAAAGAAGATGGCCGCCACAGGAACAGGGCTATAAACAATACAGAGAAGTTTAAAAAATGTAACAAATATTTTTAAAAGAAGATGGCCGCCACAGGAAGACTATAAACAATATAGAGGTAAAAAAGGAAGATGGCTGCCACAGGAAAAAGGCTATAAAGAATATAGTGAGGTACAAATAAAGAAGATGAGAGAGAAATGGAGAGCAAGAGAAAGAGAAACTGCTTCTGCTATTTTTCTACAGAAAACTATAATGACTTAAAGGCGACAGAAGGCTGCGTTTGTAAGGCTGTGCCAGGACTGGACATGGGGGGAGACCAGAGACGAGAGCAAAAACTCACTTCAGGAAGCTTAAAACGTGTATTTGGCCTTATCTCTATTAATTGGCCCAAATCGATCTCAATTGCTCACATCTGTCTTATGCATTTGTGGTTAGGAGCCTTTGAAGACTCGGACAGTGACTTACAATAGGAGAGTGAAGGCAAGGGAGAGGGGAACATGGGAGTCTGTATGGTAATAATTGAGTTTCTTGACGAAGAGGTAAAGTCAACGTGCCACAGGGAGCAAGAGGCTGGGTGGGATGACACGTGTAGAAGGGAGAAGACCCTGGACATCAGGGAATGAGCGGAGGAAAAGGAGAAGAGCAGAGCGGCCGATTGGCTCTGATGATAATGAGTCTGTCTCGGGTAAGGAAACACTTAATGTCTTCCAGGTGCTGTAATTACCAGGAAAGCGATGGATGGAGACAGAGAGAGAGAGAGACAGAGAGAGAGAGGGAAAAAAGAAAGTGGCCCTCCACCACATCACTCAACCGGTCCTTGTCGCGGTATGCCTGAGCGATTTATTGACCGTCCCACGATGCACTCTGTCAGAGCTGAAGGAGCGAACGGAGAAATGGAGGAGTAGAGAGATGGTGGGGGAGGAAATATGAATGGTAGCGGTGAGAGGTGAACAGGCTGGGTTCCTGCTGCTCATTGATAATGACATACCTGTTCGTCAGGACGTCCGTTAGCTCTAAGTAGTGTGTACTGGAACTAACTGGAAAATCAATATGGCTTCCTCACAGGCCAGGCTGCCATGCCGCCCAGGCAACCCTCTCTGACTGGCAGCTGCAGCTGAAGGTCGTCCCTAGCGACCGGAGGGGGGGGGTGAAAGGTGGAATAGGGGGTAGCCGCCGCCAAGGTTCGACGCTTTCAGGACAGACTAACGACATGGAACTGGCCCCGACAAAACGCTGGGTGATTTTCTTTGACTGACCACACTGTCCTCTCCCCATTCTGCTACTGAATACCCCTCTGCTTAAGCCGTCTCCTCCCCACCAATTGGCAAAGTGTCCCCACCAATACTAGTGTCCTTCACAACAGAATCTTCTTCAGAGAACCACAGAACACAGTCCGGGAACCAGGAGGGCTGGAACCAGGAGGGCTGGAACCAGGAGACTAGATGTGACTGTACATAGCCCTTAGTCAATAAAAGGGGTACTGTTGAACAACTCTGTTCTGTTAAAATACTACAAGTCAACCAAGTGAGAACTCAAGGTTATTCTGAGGGGAACATCCTGATGACGACCCACATTGAATATTCAGAGTATTTTGTAAATGACCCCCACCCCCGCCCCAATGTGAGCTGTGTGTTTTGTCTCAGCCAGGATACTAACTTTTTGGCCCATTTTCATATTCCGTTCCATAAACCGCAACAGCCGAAGCAGGGCGAGTGGCTCTACAGCTCTCCAATCAGACGTACACTTCCTTGACTTCAGCCAATAGCAGTGCAGCGCCACGGCCTCCCCGCCCCTTTTCCCGCCCTCCCAGTACACAAGCATCCAGTGATTGTGCAGGACGCAACTTAACACCACATGTACTACGGAGTGGCAACCCATAGCTGGCATTTTGAGAGGCAGGAGGACGGACACATCTGCTCTGACTTCTTCATCAGATCTGCCAGGCAGATGCTCTGTGTGTGTCTGTCCGAGTGTGTCCGTCTGTCTGTCCGAGTGTGTCCGTCTGTCTGTCCGAGTGTGTCCGTCTGTCTGTCCGAGTGTGTCCGTCTGTCTGTCCGAGTGTGTCCGTCCGAGTGTGTCCGTCCGAGTCCGTCCGTCCGTGTCCGTCCGTCCGAGTCCGTCCCCGTCCGTCCGTGTCCGTCCCCGTCCGTGTCCGTCCGTCCGAGTCCGTCCCCGTCCGTCCGTCCGTGTCCGTCCGAGTCCGTCCGTCCGAGTCCGTCCGAGCGCGTCCGTCCGTCCGAGCGCGTCCGTCCGTCCGTCCGAGCGCGTCCGTCCGAGCGCGTCCGTCCGTCCGAGCGCGTCCGTCCGTCCGAGCGCGTCCGTCCGTCCGAGCGCGTCCGTCCGTCCGAGCGCGTCCGTCCGTCCGTCCTGCGTCTGTCTGTCTCTCTGTCTGACTGTGTCTGTCTGTCTCTCTGTCTGACTGCGTCTGTCTGTCTCTCTATCTGACTGCGTCTGTCTGTCTGACTGCGTCTGTCTGTCTGTCTGTCTGTCTGTCTGTCTGTCTGACTGCGTCTGTCTGTCTGACTGCGTCTGTCTGTCTGCGTCTGTCTGTCTGTCTGACTGCGTCTGTCTGACTGCGTCTGTCTGACTGACTGCGTCTGTGTGTGTCTGTCTGACTGCGTCTGTCTGTCTGACTGCGTCTGTCTGTCTGACTGCGTCTGTCTGTCTGACTGCGTCTGTCTGTCTGTCTCTCTGTCTGACTCTCTGTCTGACTCGTCTGTCTGTCTGTCTGTCTCTGTCTGACTGCGTCTGTCTGTCTGTCTGTCTGTCTGTCTGACTGCGTCTGTCTGTCTGACTGCGTCTGTCTGTCTGTCTCTCTGTCTGTCTGTCTCTGTCTGACTGCGTCTGTCTGTCTGTCTCTGTCTGACTGTCTGTCTGTCTGTCTGTCTCTGTCTGACTGTCTGTCTGTCTGTCTGACTGCGTCTGTCTGTCTGCGTCTGTCTGTCTGCGTCTGTCTGTCTGTCTGTCTGTCTGCGTCTGTCTGTCTGTCTGTCTGACTGCGTCTGTCTGACTGCGTCTGTCTGTCTGTCTGCGTCTGTCTGCGTCTGTCTGTCTGTCTGCGTGCGTCTGTCTGTCTGACTCGTCTGTCTGTCTGACTGCGTCTGTCTGTCTGACTGCGTCTGTCTGTCTGTCTGACTGCGTCTGTCTGTCTGTCTGACTGCGTCTGTCTGTCTGTCTGACTGCGTCTGTCTGTCTGTCTGACTGCGTCTGTCTGTCTGTCTGACTGCGTCTGTCTGTCTGTCTGACTGCGTCTGTCTGTCTGACTGCGTCTGTCTGTCTGTCTGTCTGACTGCGTCTGTCTGTCTGTCTGTCTGTCTGACTGCGTCTGTCTGTCTGTCTGTCTGTCTGACTGCGTCTGTCTGTCTGTCTGACTGCGTCTGTCTGTCTGTCTGACTGCGTCTGTCTGTCTGACTGCGTCTGTCTGTCTGACTGCGTCTGTCTGTCTGTCTGTCTGTCTGACTGCGTCTGTCTGACTGCGTCTGTCTGTCTGACTGCGTCTGTCTGTCTGTCTGTCTGTCTGTCTGACTGCGTCTGTCTGACTGCGTCTGTCTGACTGACTGCGTCTGTCTGTGTCTGTCTGACTGCGTCTGTCTGTCTGACTGCGTCTGTCTGTCTGACTGCGTCTGTCTGTCTGACTGCGTCTGTCTGTCTGACTGCGTCTGTCTGTCTGTCTCTCTGTCTGACTCTCTGTCTGACTGCGTCTGTCTGTCTGTCTGTCTCTGTCTGACTGCGTCTGTCTGTCTGTCTGTCTGTCTGTCTGACTGCGTCTGTCTGTCTGACTGCGTCTGTCTGTCTGTCTCTCTCTGTCTGTCTGTCTGTCTGACTGCGTCTGTCTGTCTGTCTCTGTCTGACTGCGTCTGTCTGTCTGTCTGTCTCTGTCTGACTGCGTCTGTCTGTCTGTCTGACTGCGTCTGTCTGTCTGCGTCTGTCTGTCTGCGTCTGTCTGTCTGCGTCTGTCTGTCTGCGTCTGTCTGTCTGCGTCTGTCTGTCTGTCTGTCTGTGCGTCTGTCTGACTGCGTCTGTCTGTCTGTCTGCGTCTGTCTGTCTGTCTGTCTGTCTGCGTGCGTCTGTCTGTCTGACTGCGTCTGTCTGTCTGACTGCGTCTGTCTGTCTGACTGCGTCTGTCTGTCTGTCTGACTGCGTCTGTCTGTCTGTCTGACTGCGTCTGTCTGTCTGTCTGACTGCGTCTGTCTGTCTGTCTGACTGCGTCTGTCTGTCTGTCTGACTGCGTCTGTCTGTCTGTCTGACTGCGTCTGTCTGTCTGACTGCGTCTGTCTGTCTGTCTGTCTGACTGCGTCTGTCTGTGTCTGACTGCGTCTGTCTGTCTGTCTGACTGCGTCTGTCTGTCTGTCTGACTGCGTCTGTCTGTCTGACTGCGTCTGTCTGTCTGACTGCGTCTGTCTGTCTGTCTGTCTGTCTGACTGCGTCTGTCTGTCTGTCTGACTGTCTGACTGCGTCTGTCTGACTGCGTCTGTCTGACTGCGTCTGTCTGTCTGTCTGACTGCGTCTGTCTGTCTGACTGCGTCTGTCTGTCTGACTGCGTCTGTCTGTCTGACTGCGTCTGTCTGTCTGTCTGTCGTCTGTCTGTCTGCGTCTGTCTGTCTGACTGCGTCTGTCTGTCTGTCTGTCTGTCTGACTGCGTCTGTCTGTCTGTCTGTCTGACTGCGTCTGTCTGTCTGTCTGTCTGACTGCGTCTGTCTGTCTGTCTGTCTGACTGCGTCTGTCTGTCTGACTGCGTCTGTCTGTCTGACTGCGTCTGTCTGTCTGACTGCGTCTGTCTGTCTGACTGCGTCTGTCTGTCTGCGTCTGTCTGTCTCTCTGTCTGACTGCGTCTGTCTGTCTGTCTCTCTGTCTGACTGCGTCTGTCTGTCTGTCTCTCTGTCTGACTGCGTCTGTCTGTCTGACTGCGTCTGTCTGTCTGTCTGCGTCTGTCTGTCTGACTGCGTCTGTCTGACTGCGTCTGTCTGTCTGTCTGACTGCGTCTGTCTGTCTGTCTGACTGCGTCTGTCTGTCTGTCTGACTGCGTCTGTCTGTCTGTCTGACTGCGTCTGTCTGTCTGTCTGACTGCGTCTGTCTGTCTGTCTGACTGCGTCTGTCTGTCTGTCTGACTGCATCTGTCTGTCTGTCTGTCTGTCTGACTGCGTCTGTCTGTGTCTGTCTGTATGTCTGTCTGTCTGTCTGCGTCTGTCTGTCTGACTGCGTCTGTCTGTCTGACTGCGTCTGTCTGTATGTCTGTCTGTCTGTCTGACTGCGTCTGTCTGTGTCTGTCTGTCTGTGTCTGTCTGTCTGTGTCTGTCTGTCTGCGTCAGTCTGTCTGACTGCATCTGTCTGTCTGTCTGTCTGACTGCGTCTGTCTGTCTGACTGCGTCTGTCTGTCTGACTGCGTCTGTCTGTCTGACTGCGTCTGTCTGTCTGACTGCGTCTGTCTGTCTGACTGCGTCTGTCTGTCTGACTGCGTCTGTCTGTCTGTCTGACTGCGTCTGTCTGTCTGTCTGACTGCGTCTGTCTGTCTGTCTGACTGCGTCTGTCTGTCTGTCTGACTGCGTCTGTCTGTCTGTCTGACTGCGTCTGTCTGTCTGTCTGACTGTGTCTGTCTGACTGTCTGTCTGTCTGTCTGACTGCGTCTGTCTGTCTGTGTCTGACTGCGTCTGTCTGTCTGTGTCTGACTGCGTCTGTCTGTCTGACTGCGTCTGTCTGTCTGTCTGTCTGACTGCGTCTGTCTGTCTGTCTGTCTGACTGCGTCTGTCTGTCTGTCTGCGTCTGTCTGTCTGTCTGTCTGCGTCTGTCTGTCTGACTGCGTCTGTCTGTCTGACTGCGTCTGTCTGTCTGACTGCGTCTGTCTGTCTCTGTCTGACTGCGTCTGTCTGACTGTCTGACTGCGTCTGTCTGACTGCGTCTGTCTGACTGCGTCTGTCTGACTGCGTCTGTCTGTCTGTCTGTCTGACTGCGTCTGTCTGTCTGACTGCGTCTGTCTGTATGTCTGTCTGACTGCGTCTGTCTGTATGTCTGTCTGACTGCGTCTGTCTGTGTCTGTCTGTCTGTGTCTGTCTGTCTGTGTCTGTCTGTCTGTGTCTGTCTGTCTGTGTCTGTCTGTCTGCGTCAGTCTGTCTGACTGCATCTGTCTGTCTGTCTGACTGCGTCTGTCTGTGTGTCTGTCTGTCTGTCTGTGTCTGTCTGTCTGACTGCGTCTGTCTGTCTGACTGCGTCTGTCTGTCTGACTGCGTCTGTCTGTCTGACTGCGTCTGTCTGTCTGACTGCGTCTGTCTGTCTGTCTGACTGCGTCTGTCTGTCTGTCTGACTGTGTCTGTCTGTCTGTCTGACTGCGTCTGTCTGTCTGTCTGACTGCGTCTGTCTGTCTGTCTGACTGCGTCTGTCTGACTGCGTCTGTCTGTCTGTGTCTGACTGCGTCTGTCTGTCTGACTGCGTCTGTCTGTCTGTCTGTCTGACTGCGTCTGTCTCTGTCTGTCTGTCTGACTGCGTCTGTCTGTCTGTCTGACTGCGTCTGTCTGTCTGTCTGACTGCGTCTGTCTGTCTGTCTGACTGCGTCTGTCTGTCTGTCTGACTGCGTCTGTCTGTCTGTCTGACTGCGTCTGTCTGACTGCGTCTGTCTGTCTGTCTGACTGCGTCTGTCTGTCTGTGTCTGACTGCGTCTGTCTGTCTGTCTCTGACTGCGTCTGTCTGTCTGACTGCGTCTGTCTGTCTGTCTGTCTGTCTGACTGCGTCTGTCTGTCTGACTGCGTCTGTCTGTCTGTCTGTCTGTCTGTCTGTCTGACTGCGTCTGTCTGTCTGTCTGACTGCGTCTGTCTGACTGCGTCTGTCTGTCTGTGTCTGACTGCGTCTGTCTGTCTGACTGCGTCTGTCTGTCTGTCTGTCTGACTGCGTCTGTCTGTCTGTCTGTCTGACTGCGTCTGTCTGTCTGTCTGACTGCGTCTGTCTGTCTGTCTGACTGCGTCTGTCTGTCTGTCTGACTGCGTCTGTCTGTCTGTCTGACTGCGTCTGTCTGTCTGTCTGACTGCGTCTGTCTGACTGCGTCTGTCTGTCTGTCTGACTGCGTCTGTCTGTCTGTGTCTGACTGCGTCTGTCTGTCTGTCTCTGACTGCGTCTGTCTGTCTGACTGCGTCTGTCTGTCTGTCTGTCTGTCTGACTGCGTCTGTCTGTCTGACTGCGTCTGTCTGTCTGTCTGTCTGACTGCGTCTGTCTGTCTGTCTGACTGCGTCTGTCTGTCTGACTGCGTCTGTCTGTCTGACTGCGTCTGTCTGTCTGTCTGTCTGTCTGACTGTGTCTGTCTGTCTGACTGTGTCTGTCTGTCTGTCTGTCTGACTGCGTCTGTCTGTCTGTCTGCGTCTGTCTGTCTGTCTGACTGCGTCTGTCTGTCTGTCTGACTGCGTCTGTCTGTCTGTCTGACTGCGTCTGTCTGTCTGTCTGACTGCGTCTGTCTGTCTGTCTGACTGCGTCTGTCTGTCTGTCTGACTGCGTCTGTCTGTCTGCGTCTGTCTGTCTGACTGTCTGTCTGACTGCGTCTGTCTGTCTGACTGCGTCTGTCTGTCTGTCTGACTGCGTCTGTCTGTCTGTCTGCGTCTGTCTGTCTGACTGCGTCTGTCTGTCTGTCTGTCTGACTGCGTCTGTCTGTCTGTCTGTCTGACTGCGTCTGTCTGTCTGTCTGTCTGACTGCGTCTGTCTGTCTGTCTGACTGCGTCTGTCTGTCTGTCTGCGTCTGTCTGTCTGTCTGTCTGTCTGTCTGACTGTGTCTGTCTGTCTGTCTGACTGCGTCTGTCTGTCTGTCTGACTGCGTCTGTCTGTATGTCTGTATGTCTGTCTGTCTGACTGCGTCTGTCTGTCTGTCTGACTGCGTCTGTCTGTCTGTCTGACTGCGTCTGTCTGTCTGTCTGACTGCGTCTGTCTGTCTGTCTGACTGCGTCTGTCTGTCTGTCTGTCTGACTGCGTCTGTCTGTCTGTCTGCGTCTGTCTGTCTGTCTGACTGCATCTGTCTGTCTGACTGCGTCTGTCTGACTGCGTCTGTCTGTCTGACTGCGTCTGTCTGTCTGACTGCGTGTGTGTGTCTGCGTGTGTGTGTGTCTGCGTGTGTGTGTGTGTGTGTGTGTGTGTGTGTGTCTGTGTGTGTGTGTGTCTGTGTGTGTGTGTGTCTGTGTGCACGCGTGACGGCCAGATGCAGAGGCACAGCCAAGCAATTAGTACCACGGCCTGATTTTTGGGCCCACTGCCTCCTACAGAGAGAGCAGCTGGGTCCATGCACCAGGGCCTGGGTGACGCCTTAGAGTGAGTGTGTGCTGGTGTGTGTCTGCCTGCCGGTGAGACACTTTCCCTGTGCCTCTCATATTTCCACCGGCAGAGGAGAGGAAGAAAGAGAGAAAAAGCTGCAGCTAAAAGCCTCTCGCTGCCTGACATCCTCCCCCTTATCATTCACGTGAAAGTACAAAGGGCGCTAACTCAACCAGACACAGGAATAAAACTGTTGCAGATTTTTTTTCTCTCTTCTTCCCCACCAAACATCTCGGGCCTCGGAACTCAATTCCTGTATTCCTTATTTATAGCTCTTCTTCTCCAACGAGAGAGCGAGAGCGCGCGAGAGAGAGAGCACAAGAGAGAGAGCGAGAGTGTAAAGGAACAATGTATTCTAATGTATTCACTGAGGAGAAGTTATTCATTGTCAGAATTCCTACTTCAAATATCTCCATTACTCACAGTGGGGCGACTGGAGAGTCTAGGAACATGAATCTGTATCCAGACAGGCATAAGAGAGCTTATCCATGACATACATCTTGGTCATCATTGATTTCACTAAAGAAGAATGACCACCATTATAAACATCTATTAGATACATTCAACGAGCAAATATACCTGCCATACAAGTTCCAATGAGTTATCCAGACTCACTACTTAGACCCAATGTTCAGGTCAAGTTGCAGATTGTATGGACGTCAAGATTCCCTTCAACATTGAAAACAGATAACTAAGAATATACATGGAGACAAAACACACACGAGGAGGGAAGGTTGGCGACATTGTGTTGTACGCCAGCGAGGTGCTAAATAAACAAACAGCAGCCGTATATCCCATAACCCCTTGGGGCTCGGCTGAGTAATCTGGTAGCTCACTAGCTAGCCTCTTCAGTAGCTGGGCAGATGTGGTAGTGTGTTGGGGGGAGGGGAGGGGGGTACTTTCGAGAGCGAGTGAGTCAGAAAATGGGGTGCTTGTCAGAAAGCAGAAGTGAGAGAGAGGGGTTATGGACCCTGTCCTGGTGGAGTGAGAGGATCACTGTGGAGTCGTCACACAGACTCAGATCAAAGACGGACTCTTCAGGCAGGCCTCATCCTCTTTTACTCTATTCAATACAGACCAGAGACAGATCTTTAGGCGCCGTCTGATAAAGTGGGATGTTTTCACACCGAGATAAATAGGCAGAGAATAAAAGATGACTTCGAAAAGGCTGAAAAGAGCCTCAAAAGAAGCAGTTTAGTATCTATGACGTGTTTTTATTTCTCCCAGGTACGGAGTTGCTCTTTGCTGTGATTGGTCCAATAACACGTGTCACGTTATGCTACATGAATACTATCATATTTGTGTTGATGGTAATAAATCTAGTTTTAGTTAAACACTTACCCTAAAACATAACATGAGCATATATTGACTACATAAAATCCCCCAAATTATTATAATCATTATAGCATGTGTATTAACGTGTAAAATCTGCATGATTAGCATAATCACCATTGATGCACTGAACATGGCCTTGGATGACTTCAAATAGACGCCAGAATCCAAAATGCCATATAAGGCACAGACACCAAAGCGGAAGTACACGGAGATGAAACCGAATTCTAGAATCTCTGCAGTTCTGTAGTGTCCTCTAACATGATGGATTCTGAAGGAGGCTATCGGAAATGAACTCTGTTTGGCTATGGTTCTGAGACTATTTGTTTTCGTTCTGTTCCTACAAATCAGCTGAACCCTAGAAGAAAGTGTGACAAGCCTTAAGAATAAGCAGCCTTACTTCGCCAAAAGCGAGCCTTTCCTTGAAAAAAGTCCCTCTGGATCCACACGCTAAGGGAACATCCGTGATAACTTTGAAACGAATAGTGAATGATGAGTCCAAAAGATGATTCACACAAAATGTTTGTATGAATTAAGGAGAGGTCAAAGGATGGGGCCAAAATACACACAAGTGCGTGCACATGTGTACACACACACACACTTTGAAACTACAGGACATTGTGATGACTAACTACACCTAATATAACCTCAATAATACCATCCATGCATAGACACTACCTGAACACCAAAAACCCACACAACAAAAATACCATTCTAGCTTTGCATGCGTTGCCCATAATAGGTGCAGTGTTGTCACGACAGTGTGAAATCAGTTGAACTCCGGTTCACACAATTCTGCTTCAGTCGCTTATGAAGGCAAGAATTTATATTCCAGATATGTGTATATTGACCCTGTCTGACATTCAGAGTGTATTTACAATTTGTCTTTATAAGTCATACTTACTGTCACCATATATTTCATTAACCTGCAGTTAGCATGTTACTTTACATTTGACATTTTCACGACTTTGAGTGTGTCCCATCCCAAATGACACCCTGTTCCCTATATAGTGCACTACTTTTGACCAGGGTCCATAGGGCTCTTGTACTATATAGGGAATGGGGTGTCATTTGGGACACACGCTTGGGGGTGTGTATTCATCTCTCAGGGCCTGAACTGTGCTTTTGATATTAAACAGTCTTGCAGTCTAAAATAAAAACCCTTAACCGTTCTTTTTTTCTTTCTTAAGCTGCACGCCAAGGGTCTTTGAGTACAACTATTCCTCCAGTCGGGCATGATTCAGGGGAAAAGAATGTCAAATCTCAACAGTTTTGCATTTTTTAAATCTTCACAATAAATCAAGGTTGTAAGTAAACCATACATCACGCAGTACCTAATGTAACGTTGCCTGTTCGGTTAGAGTTCAAGTATTTTTGCTAGAAACTTCCAAATGAACGTTTGCGTCTATGTGGCTTATCTCGTCTCTTGACAGCGTCAATTCTACTACGGTTCTAGTCCAGATCCAAAACATTGCTAATGACAACAAAAAGGAGGTGTATGTTGTAGGTTGACTACAACACTGACATGAATGCCACTCAAACTATAAACCAAAGATGGGAACAGGTTCATATAACAGATGGTTAATGCAAAAATACCAAATATGCAGGATCATGAGAAAATGACCAGATTGCATGTGTGTGTGTGTGTGTATAGCATGCCTATACAGTGCATTCAGAAAGTATTCAGACCCCTTGAATTCTTCCACATTTTGTTACATTACAGCCTTATTCTAAAATTGATGAAATACATTTTTTTCCTTCTCCATAAATCCACACAATACCCCAAAATGACAAAGCGAAAACAGGTTTTGCAAATTGTATTTGTATTTGTATTATTTATTTACAATAAGTATTCATAAGTACTTATTCATAAGTACTTATTTACAATAAGTATTCAGAACCTTTGTTATGAGACACCCGAAATTGAGCTGAGGTGCATCCTGTTTCCATTGATCATACTTGAGATGTTTCTACAACTTGGAGTCCACCTGTGGTAAATTCAATTGATTGGACATGATTTGGAAAGGCACACACATGTCTATATAAGGCCCCACAGTTGACAGTGCATGTCTGAGCAAAAACCAAGTTACGAGGTCGAAGGAATTGTCCGTAGAGCTCCGAGACAGGATTGTGTCGAGGCACAGATCTTGTGAAGGGCACCAAAACATTTCTTCAGCATTGAAAGTCCCCAAGAACACAGAGGCCTTCGCCGGGCCAAACTGAGCTATTGTGGGAGAAGGGCCTTGGTCAGGGAGGTGACCAAGAACCCAACGGTCACTGTGACAGAGCTCCTCTGTGGGGATGGGGAACCTTCCAGAAGGACAACCATCTCTGCAGCACTCCACCAATTAGGCCTTTATGGTAGAGTATCCAGACAGAAGCCACTCTTCAGAAAAAGGCAGGACAAGCTTGCTTGGTTTGCCAAAAAGCACCTAAAGACTCTCAGACCATGACAAAAAAATCGAATCAAATTTTATTTGTCACATTCGCCGAATACAACAAGTGTAGACTTTACCGTGAAATGCTTACTTACAAGCCTTTAACCAACAGTTCAGTTCAACAAGAAGAAAATATTTACCAAGTAGACTAAAATAAAAAGTAATAATAAAGATAACACAATAAAAATAACGAGGCTATGTATAGGGGGCACCGGTACCAAGTCAGTGTGCAGGGGTACAAGCTAGTTGAGGTAATCTCTACATGTAGGGGGGGCTGAAGTGACTATGCATAGGTAACAAACAAACAATGAGTGTACAAAAGGGAGGGTGTGGGATCTCTCTGGTGTGATGAAACCAAGATTTAATTATTTGGCCTGAATGCCAAGCTTCACCTCTGGAGGAAACCTGGCACCATCCCTATGGTGAAGCATGGTGGTGGTGGAAGCATCATGCTGTCATCTGCCTTTTTCTGAGGAGTGGCTTCTAACATCTCTAGAGAGACCTGAAAATAGCTGTGCAGCGACGCTCCCATCCAACCTGACAGAGCTTGAGAGGATCTGCAGAGAAGAATGGAAGAAACTCCACAAATACAATGTGCCAAACATGTAGCGTCAAACCCAAGAAGAGTCGGGGCTGTAATCGCTGCCAAAGGTGCTTAAACAAAGGACTGAGTAAAGGGTCTGAATACTTACGTAAATGTGATATTTCAGATTTTGCACAACAACAAAAAATAACTTTTTTTGCTTTGTCATAATGGGGTATTGTGTGATGAGGAGAAAAACAATTTAATCAATTTTAGAATAAGGCTGTAACGTAACAAAATGTGGAAAGAGTTAAGGGGTCTGAATACTTTCCCAAGGCACTGTATATGTGTAAACACCAAATACACTCATCATAAGTGAAAATAATCACAGACTTGAGGTTACATTCCTTAACTTGAACCAGGAAATAGCCAATAAAACAAATCCCTCAATTAAATTAAAATACCCAACAGAAACACCCCTTAACTACAGTTTTATAGTTTTTCAACATCCAGGCTTATAGTTAGTTAATCAAGACAGTGAGTTTTGTGAATCTGTCCCGAGGTCTCCTACTAGGGTTGGGCCAATATATGATCAAATTGAATATCGTGATATTTGACATTGACGATATATCGGGAAGTGCAAGACTACTCGATTTGAACTTAACAAATCAAAAACTGAGGTTATATCAGTTAGGCTGTTTAAATATGTTGAAAATGAAGTCTAAATTAATTAACTAAGCCTTACTGTTTCACAATACAAAGTTGATTTAAAGTTAAGATCATAAATAAGCACAGGCTGGAATGATTTACTCATTAACTGCACAAAACAATTGCAATATCTGGAGTAGCATATCATAGAAGACGTCTCCCCAAATATCACCCAACCACATCTCCTGCACTACAGTCATCTGTACTCTCTGTAGTGTTAGTAGCTTCATCAACACTACTGGAATCTATGAGAACGTCAAGTCCACAGGCATTTGCCATTTTACTGTTTCAAAAAATAATTAAACTTTTACAGAAAAACTGTTTGCAGAGAAAAACTGAAAAACACTTTATCACTTGGTTTCTGCCAACTTTGTGGCTTATTTCAGTATCCACACTGTATTTTCAGCGGTTGCATTTTCCAGTCTTCAGCTAAACCCGATGCTACAATGAATGTGGTGAGAATGAGAAACTAAAGCTAAATAGAGTACATGAGTATTCCAGGAATGTTTCAGTCCATTAACCTTTGTGTCGTGGTCATGCTGACCAATCTGTGGGAAACATAATGTATATTTGGCGCAAAAAGCATATTCTCCAAAATGGGAAATAATCGTTGTGTTTTTGTAATACTAAACTACAAGAAAAGGCATTGGCTGTATAAAGCCTGCATAACATTGAGACAAAAGTGTTTCAGTCATTTACTAATATTACCATCAATTACATTTAAAATGTTAGTCTGTCTCTGTTTAAAGAGCCAAACAATCTGCGTAAGCGGTTTTTCCCTCGTATGTCTAAACACGTTAAATTAGCTTCGCTGACTATTGTATGATAATATATTTTTAAACGGATCAAATATACATTTGAAATAACTTCATAACGTACATAAGAATGCGAAAGAAGGTTTTCATATCATTAATATAGATTTTTGATAAGCAATGTTAACTCTGCGTCATTGCATCGTTGGGTGCTTTGCTTAACACCACAACAAGGATCTGGAGATATTTCCAGCTCCAAATAGCTAAAAGTCGTTGCAATTAAAACACTTATGTCTAATTAGGCCAAAAGCCTCGAGGGATCCCGGCATAAAAACGATGTCCACTGGACAGAGAATGTCCAATTGACTCCCTAATGAATTTAATGCCAAAGCTCCTAACAACCTGCGCCTCATTAACTTGAGTAGTCTACAGCGGGAGGACGGGCAAAGAAGCTTCAGAGCTGCAAATAAAGTCCTGTTTGCAAAACTATTGATCTAACTTAAGTAGCTTTCATTTAACTGATGCGTTACTTTTTGGGCCATTCTTTTGCAGCATCACTGTCTGAGGACCAGTCTCACACCCCGCCTTCTCCCCGCGCGTCTCGGTGCTGTGCCCGCGAGGAGACGGTGATTGGTTCTTAAGTCATCTAACATGAAGTCTGGGGTGATAAGAGAACTTCAATTACAATCCCGGGCCCGCGCGAAGAACGCCTGTCCGTTTATTATTCATCACCGACAAGGTTCACGCGCCGATAAAGCGATGACCAGATTAAAAGTACGTGCATTTTTGGAAAACCACGCACAGCGCACAATGAGAAAGAAAAAGCCGTCTGTTTATGACTTTAGAGTGATTTAAAAATATAATTGAGCTTCTTGGAAATCAATTACATATTTAAATTGTTGTAATATGAATGTGAAAAGATAAACATCAGACCTTTAGCTTTTTTTCTGAATTAGGCATTATTAAATGTAACATGCGCTTTATAAAACAACAAGGGCAAATAGGCTGCAATAAAACAGGCCCCAAACATAGTATTGGGAATACCACGTTAACATCTCAAAGGGTCTTACGATGTTAATTAAAATAATAGGCCTATAGTCTTATTATCGTTCAACACATTTTATAATTACACGCGTGCTAAAACTTGCACTGCAGGTGCGTGTGCATCCATTCTAGGAGGAATTGTTCTCCGTTCTTAAATTGTGCAATGGCATGAAATGGGTCAAATATGGAAGTAATATGATGTTAATTTAGCCGATAGAATATTAGGGAAATTAGTAGGCCAAATTTGTATGGTAAAACAATAAACCACATTTCAGTGAGGGGAAGGTTGTTGCTCTTAATCCGATATCCGAGGGAAATGACTGGGTTTAATTTGAACTATTCAGGCCTATAATCTACTGTCACGATACACCAAGATGAAACCACTAGGCACAAAATGACAAACAAAAAGCATTTCCTTTAAGACAAGTGAATATGTTAGAGGTTTGAAATGTGAACAACTTCTAGCCTATTAGACTGGAGAGAAAAAAATACTCAAAATCAGGAAAACATAATGATATGCTATTTTATGAAGAAAAAAAACACAAATATTAGAAATATTGTACACTCACTGAACATTCGATTTATCTCGTTAACCTGATTATCACACACCGTGTTGAACCCGCAGCCTGGAGACGCGCTTTCTAATAAAATTGGTCTTTCTTGTTTCTTGACGCATAAATGTCATAAAACATTAGTCAAAAATTGCTTGGTATACATAAATTAGCAATTCACTAGAAATATGCAAATGCACGAATAGTAAAAATAATTCATACATACGATAAATGTACAACATTTAAAAAACGTATTGGTTTCATTGTCAAAAGCGATTAAAACATTAGTGCTGATGTTTATAAAGTAGTATCAAGCCTCATTAACTGCCATAGAAAAACAAAAGGGTTCCAAATTGATGCCATTCAGACATGAAGCGAGCCAGTAAATAAACACTTCCCTTGCCAGGTATCCAGCATCACTCAATGCGCAACCTATTCTCCTTTAAATATTTCCATTTTATATTGTGCACGTGCACACCTGGAAAAAAAAGGCTAGGTCAAGGCAAAAGAGATACAGCTGTCTTTAAAACGTATTAAATATACTTCGTAGAAAAGAGCACAAAGTGTGTATACGAAAAGGAACCGTTTATCTTCCTATATCTCGACCTGGGAGCAGAGGCTCCGCGCGCAGGATGTTGGAGAGGGAAAGTGTGCCTCTCGTGAAAGAGTGCTTCTCGGAGAGGCCTCTGATTGGCTGGTTGCACTGACAGCTCCGCCGTTGATTGCAGGAGGAGAAGCCCAACCCCTTTCACTCTTCTAGGGGACCATTCATAAACTACACAAGACCAGCTCGCACAGCTGAGTGTGGACAACAGTGGGACAAGGTAGGAGAATAACGCATAGTTTTCACGTTCAACCGAACGGACAAGGAGAGATGAGTGGTCACGACCAGAGCTTTATCCTTTAGGGTCTGCAAGCGCGAGGACACGGACGGTATTATACTGTACACTGAGCCCACCCCATTCTGGGGCTGCCTACTGCATATGACTTGGACTGATATTTAGTAGCCTATTACGTTGCATCCCTATCGGTTTCCTTCCGACACTGTCTGACGTCCATCCGCTGTGTACGCAAAAAAAGTTGAATTATATATTTTTTCCATTGCTTGGGGAAGAGCGTTTCGCCTCTGGCTTTACCGGTAAGCATTGGATCCGTCAACGTACTGCGACTCTCCGGTGTACAGCCCGGACCTCTGCCCAAACATGATCGCGACGCAGGCAAAGCTGGTCTACCAGCTCAACAAATACTACAGCGAGAGATGCCAAACTCGAAAAGCGGCCATTGCAAAGACTATCCGGGAGGTGTGTAAGGTAGTGTCGGACGTCCTGAAGGAGGTCGAGGTGCAGGAACCCCGGTTCATCTCCTCTCTCAGCGAGATAGAGGCGCGCTTCGAGGGGATGGAGGTCATAGCCCCCAACGAGTTCGAGGTGGTCCTCTACCTCAACCAGATGGGAGTGTTCAACTTTGTTGACGACGGTTCTCTGCCCGGCTGCGCTGTACTGAAGCTGAGCGACGGCCGCAAAAGAAGTATGTCTCTCTGGGTCGAGTTCATAACGGCCTCGGGCTACCTTTCCGCCCGGAAGATCCGTTCAAGGTTTCAGACTCTGGTGGCGCAAGCGGTGGATAAGTGTAGCTACCGTGACGTGGTTAAAATGGTTGCAGATACAAGTGAGGTAAAACTAAGGATCCGGGAGAGATACGTGGTTCAGATCACCCCTGCGTTCAAGTGCACAGGGATCTGGCCTAGGAGCGCTGCCCAGTGGCCCATGCCCCATATCCCCTGGCCTGGTCCGAACCGGGTGGCCGAGGTCAAGGCCGAGGGCTTTAACCTGCTCTCCAAAGAGTGCTATTCGTTGACCGGGAAACAGAGCTCGGCTGAGAGTGACGCCTGGGTCTTGCAGTTCAGCGAGGCCGAGAATAGGCTCCTGATGGCGGGATGCAGGAAAAGATGCCTCTCGGTCCTGAAGACTCTCCGCGACCGTCATCTCGAGCTACCCGGTCAACCACTCCAGAGCTACCACATGAAGACCCTGCTCCTGTATGAGTGTGAGAAACACCCGAGAGAGACCGACTGGGATGAGTCCTGCCTCGGAGATCGAATCAACGGAATTCTGCTGCAGCTCATCTCGTGTTTGCAGTGCCGCAGATGCCCCCATTATTTCTTACCAAATTTGGACCTGTTTCAGGGGAAGCCCCACTCGGCCCTGGAAGCTGCCGCAAAGCAGACGTGGAGACTGGCGAGGGAAATCCTCACTAATGCAAAAAGTTTGGACAAATTATAAACTGTCGAATTGTCTGATTGTGATTCTATTGCTATTTAGGGCCGAGGTGACGTTTTTTGAGATCACTTCACAGTGGAGGAAAACGTCATGATCTTGGTATCTCCGAGCAATGTGAAACAATTGAGAAATTAAAAACAAGCAAACAAAAAAACCTTTTACAACGGAGTGTAATGGGACATTGCCGTTCAGAGAGGGAGAACGTGAAGGTACATTAAGCTAAATGTAATACTTTTTGTTGTTTTGTTTTAAAATGTTTTCACAAAGTGAATAAATGTTTATTTAAAATTATATGCACAAAATCTTTAAGTGAAAGAATAAAAATGTAGCGTGCCAAGTTCCAATTTTTCATTACGTGACCTTAAACTGAAATGTTAATAAAACTAAAGAAAATGACATTACAACTTGGCCTTGTGTTTCTATACATGTATTGAGAACTGGCATTGTTTAGTAAGAGTAATACAAATGTATATTTCCGAGATAAAGAGGATCGTGAAATCAATTCCTGTGTGAAAAAAAACATAATTAATGTGCGTAAAAAAGGAATGTTGATACACTTACATTCGGTAAATCTTGGGCCTAGATTAAATTGATACAAAATACGAGTTCTGCATGATTATGCATATCAGAGAACATGCATTAATTTTCGTCTTGGAGTAATTAATATATCACACTATAATTTAGTTCAATTTGATGAAAATTGTTTTAACAAAAGAATAACGTCTATTTACTCGACAGTTTGATGTCGATATGCTATATGGCTGCAAAAATAATATTTAAACACACCGGTATGCATGTCTGTTATTACTGTGTATTAACTATTGGGGAGATGTGCAATTTCTCCGCTGAATTATAGCACGAGGATAAAGAGAAACACAACAACCACTTGTAGTAGGCCCATTCACCAGAATAGACCATTGCTAATTTCAGGTTAATTCGTTTGCCGTTACAATAGAAAAATATTAACGCATGAAAATCAAAACCTCAAATGTTGATTAATGAACTTATCTGTTGTTATAACTATATTATGATTATAACTGTTATTGCCAATAACCCTGGGCGCAGACTGCTGAAAAAAAGATAGACAACTGTCACTCAATGACTAGCCAGGGAAAGTCGGGGCCCATTTCTTAACGAGACCTGATTCATATTGCTTTCGCTACGAACGACTAAACACCACGCGGGAATATTAGTACAGTAGGCTATCCATTAGCAGCAGCCTATTTGGTTTATCACTGAACTGTTGAATACAAATAGAAAGAGGATGTTTTGAAATGAATATTCATCACTATAGCCTGTTATTTAGGATATTCAAATGAGTCATATAGGCTACATTTCAAAGGTGTCGAATAATACATTCAAGTCATTTCATGGTTTTTATTCTCAACAAAATGTACCACAACATAAGCCATTGGCCAACACACTATTCCTGATTCCTGGGCTGTATTTCACGAACAACTGAAAGACCCGAAGGAAGAACAGCAAGCCTAGTCTTCTCTCAGTATCAGGCACATTGTATTATGATGTGCGATAGACTAACTTATTTTTGAAACGTTTGCTTGTGATGCTTCTGCAGGATCTGAGGCCTTTGTGTATCGAATCTGCAGCGCAAACACCCGTTTTCAGAGAGACGTGATGTTGTCAATGACGTAGCCCACCCAAACCAATGCAATTCAAGCACGAGTGAAGCTATAGCTTAATGTTAACTTTCACGACGCAAATACACACACCACATAACACACCACATAACAGCATCATAGCCTATACGGTTGTTATAATCTCAATTATAGAGATTACTGAGTCTCGATCTACATTTGGATTATTCAATAATTATTTGACCTGATAATGATCGCAGAAGTCGAGGCTGCTTACAGTCGTCATGCAATAGCCTAAAGGCTTTTAGTCTACGCATGTTCATGGTTGGAGTTATTTACTCAATTATTATAAAGGCATTACAAAGCAATTAGGCTGTAGAAAAGCATGACTTGGATGTGCTGGGGTCAGGGAAGGACTGGGAGAAAGGCCTGAGACATTTTGAAAGCTGATTTTACAGAATGGCGGGAGGGCCTGCTTTGGATCAATGGAAGTTAAACCCCTTCTCTTACCTTTGGATCGATCTTCTTAAAGCTGGCCTCATCTTCATCCACCTCGAAGTAGAGTTCAGATGCAGTGATGGACAGCGTTCCTTTCACCACCACCGCCGGGGCGACCAGCTGAGCGCTAGTGCTCATGTTTACAGGGCCTAGGAGACAGACAGGGCCCAACAACGGCACGGGCCAGAAAGCAAACATTAGCCCGCTTTACAAATATCACCCCCTGCCCCTCCTCGAGAAAACGAGAGTTTTTTCAAAGGGCAACAGCGTGTTAAAGTAAACATATAAACTCAACAAGGGCACGCACTGACTTTGATGGCTCTTTTTGTCTCCGTGAAAATACCATAACAATATAGAGAAGGCCACATATGCATTTTTAATGAGGGAAAATATTTGCTCTAGGCCAGGGCTGCCAACCCTCTTCCTGGAGATCTACCGTCCTGTGGGGTTTCAGTCCAGCCCTAATTTAACACACCCGATTCTACTAATTAGCTGCTCAACGAGACCTTAACTAGCGGAATCAGATACGCTAAATTAGGGTTGGACTGAACCTACAGGACAGTAGATCTCCAGGAAGAGGGTGGGCAGCCCTGCTCAAGGCGATGGGTCGGTTGTATAGGCCTATCTATCAGATGCGAGGTCAAGAAGAAAAATACATCTGATTCTCAATTGTATAATTTTTAGCTTAAACCTGCATGCAAATGATTTGTGTAACTGCAATTTAAATTAAGAATGCAATTTTACATTTCACAATTATTATTAGCATTATTATTAGACCTAATTTCCCTGCTAGATCGAGTTAGATATAATATGGCGTGTTTGTAAGCACTGAAACCAGAATCACCATGATCTGAAAAGTTCCTCTTTAGACTACAGGAAGGGAGAGGTGGTTTGACCCGCTGAGTAAAATAAAATATCAGCATCTGCGTAACCCAAGACAGACCAGCTTTGTCAAAAAATAGAATCAGCTGTCAATCAGGCCCCATTGATTGCGGGCTGGTGCTACGTCTGTTTAATCTCTCATCAATCTTAATTTATGCCAGTATGACAATGAGAAGGCCGCTCGAGGGAGAAACGTGTAAGCTCTTGCCGCTCCTGCCCCGCGCTCCACGTGTGCAGAAGCATTGTATTTGCAGATGTGCCGCGCAGCAGAAAGGGGCTTCAGAGCCCGGCTTGATTTCCCAAAGCACCCAAGTCTTTCCGAAACGGATGGCTATGGAATAAACAGATATGTTCATTTGTTGCCGTCACCCCTCCCTCCCCCTAGCCCTCCGAGCATTGTGAGCATTAGCATGTAATCCGGGCGCGAAATAACATTTTTCAATCACTGCCATGGAGACATTCAATTACACCTGGTGTTGTTCCGACAGACAGCTGCCTGTACTGGGACGCTGCGTCCTGTCTGTCTGTCTAGTCAGAGGAGTAGGAGACCCACATGACAATTTCCACTTCATTTCAGAATCCCTGTCACTTTATTATGCATGGGAATCTCCCCTTAACCCCATTGTCATCGTGGGGGTTGTGTTTTCATATAATTGCGCTCTGAGCGTATTAGTCTACAGTGGGTGAACAAGTTATAGTGGAAAGCCATGATGTGGGGAAATTGAGGATTATATAGGATGCAATCCGATGAGTAAAATAACTAATAGGCCTATAGGAGTTCCAGGTATAGGGAGCATCATTTACATCAATATGGATGTGAGATAATGGATTTAAAGTGGATAAGAAATTGGACAGCAACATCATTTTATGTGTTTGAGTCTTGTTAACGACAAAGCCTAGTCTTTTTGATCTCCGCCTATACTATTTATTCGACATGGATTCATATAGGAAAACTGCACATTTAGAGCAATCATAAACAACTAAAGACACATAAATGTTTAACGTCCATAGTGCTATTCTAAAATGTGAAAATAATACCGTTTAGCTAAAAGCAGTGCACCTATACGCTATGCCCAATCATAAAATAGGCCCACATGGGACGCATGTATCAAAATATCGCACTTGTCACGAGTACAAATTTGCGGTTTTCATTTAACATTTAACATAAAGGAAGTCGGAGGTAGGCCCCAAAATAGAAATTAACCTCGAGGCCAAAAACATTAAGACCAAATGCACAGTTCACTTCTACAATTATAGGCCTATTCTCAACCTCTCGATTATTAAAAAAATGTAATAATTACTGTGTCAAAAGCTAACTATGAATCATATTACACAAGCGTGTTGGTACTTTTGTACTATAATTTCATTACAAACAAAAATGAGCTTTGCTTTGAGATATGTGAACTTGTAAACAAGCGCCAATAGGACATGTTTGTGTGTGTTATTATCCTCTACTCTCCCAAAGCCAGAGCATCACAAAACATCATGAGACTCCAGGGGTAATGGGAGGCGCTGGGGAGGTTATCCCTCCTTCTTAACCGTTCCGGAGCCCCGTTATCCTGCATGCGCGCCTCAAAGTACCCTAGCAGCACCCGCGTGCGTTAGCAATGGAGACGCTGTAAAGGCGGGAGGGGGAGAATTCAACTAACGTGCGTACCCAGCCCCCTCTAGATGATGCGCGCGGGGACATGAAACGGATGAGCTGCATGCGTTACCTGTTAGGTTCTCCAATTCCTTCTCCTCCAAGGATGATAGAGTGTCATCGTCGCCATCCAACAATATCTCACTCTCAGAGTTCTGATTTCCCATCGCGTGACTTCTGATGGACTGTTTGCCTTTGAGGATATCTTCCTCCGGAGCTGAGAGAAGAAAAGCATTTTAAACCGCCATCCAAACGTAATTGTGTTTTTACCAAGTGACTTTTCTGTACAGAGGTTAGTATCCTAACAAGAAGCGTTTGAAATATATAGACAAAAAATACGCTGCTATTCTGGGCTATATTTAATGATAGTTTACTATATCACAGGTATGACAGATGTTAAATTAAAAAGATTACTGAAAATGCAAGGCTATATAATCTATTCATATTGTAGCATATTTAATTGATCAATAATTCGTACTCCGAAAGTAAAGTGAATAGTCAAATGTCAATATAAATATTCATTGAGTTGAGTTGTCTATTTTGCCAGAAATGTCTTTAATTATTTAGGCTAAGTCTTGACGTCTTGCATTGGATTCCAGAATGGATTCGAAATTAAATTGTTCAAAAGTATTTTAAGATTTGACAAAATAGCATGAATAAGTCTGATAAAAATTGAATAATGCTATAATTATGACATAAATTAATAGTTTATAACTCAAGTGCACATTCAGATGCAACACGGATCTAATGCTAATATGATTCTTAGTACAATGAAAAAACTCCATGCGAAAAATAACATCAACATAAAGATGCTGCAAGCTGATGGAAACATCAAAACAAGTTTATAAAACCATGATAGAAAACTGGCAACAATTTTAAGTGGAACTTCATGCAATTTTCATATATTATTGTAAAATTTGTCAAGTTATCATAGAGCCATAAACCCAGCTGGAACACTAGCAATGACTCTTGGGAGCCTTCGGGGTTATTGTGAACATGAAAGGTTACGTTAACAAATCGGACTCTCATCTTATCTCATAATGGCTATTTTCCAAAGGCGCTGTGCCAACGTAGGCTAGCAATACCCATCTGGCAACGGGAGAGGGTTACAATGTCAAAGCGCGACATTGTATCGACTTGTGTTTACTGTTTAACCTGAATGGCACTAATCTAATAGTTCAAATCCAATTGTTTTATTTAATTGATACCCAGGCAATAAGTGTATTTCAGTGTATTTCTAATGCAGATATACAACATTGTATGTAAAGTATAAAATGTACTGATAAGAAAATATAAAATGCATTGTTAAAACCACCATTTGCCTGTGCTGTGCCCTTACAAGTCATCAAAACAAAAAAATGATTTTGGTCAAACCCAATATCCAGAAACACGAGCCAAAGATATTACAACAAAGCAAAAGAGCCTCCAAAGCTTACGGACTTTAAACATGTTTTCTACTTAACATGACTTGAGGTCCAAAAGGATTTAAGAGAAACAGTAATCTGCAAACATTTACAGAACCCACATCATGCAGGCCCTTGGTGTGTGTGTGTGTGTGTGTGTGTGTGTGTGTGTGTGTGTGTGAGAGAGAGAGAGAGAGAGAAAGAGTGTGTGTGTTACACTCAACATGGTTTCTTTGCACTCCACTACACAACCACTGGACAGTGACCCAGTGGCCCCTCCAATCTCTCTGAGCAGCATCACCTGACGGGGTTTAGACCCTAAGATAATTAGCATTTTTCTCAACATCACAAACTATAATATATGGACCCCAAAACTGCTGAGAGAGAGCAGAGTGAGAACGAACAAAAGAGAGAGACCTGGGAGAGAAAGAGAGAAAGCTGAGAGAGAAAGAGAGCTGAGAGAGCAGAGAGAGAGCTGAAAGAGCAGAGTGAGAGAGCAGAGTGAGAGAGCAGAGTGAGCAGAGAAACAGAGAGCGAAAGAGAGCTGAGAGAGAGCAGAGAGACAGGGAGCAGAGAGAGAGAGAGCAGAGAGACAGGGAGCTGAGAGAGAGAGAGCAGAGTGAGAGAGCAGAGTGAGCAGAGAGACAGAGAGCGAAAGAGAGCTGAGAGAGAGAGAGCAGAGAGACAGGGAGCTGAGAGAGAGTGAGTCTAAGAGAGCTGAGAAATCTCATGTCAGGGAAAATATGCAGCTCAATGATATTTAGACTGGTCTTCCTGTAATTAAGTCTCCCCGGAGGATTCTTTAGTTAGCGGCACTGAAATGACTACCAGATCTCTAATACATACCACATGCTACAATAGTATAGTATATTCACACCGTCCAAGTGAACTGACTGGACAGACCGATGGGCCGGGAAGACTTTCTCTCACTGACAGCAGTGAGATGAAAAAGGCAGACATGTGCATTTGAACTTCTGTACATTCTGTCATAAACATGCTCACTAAGTCTCACCCTGGGAAGACCACAATACTCAACACACTAGCATATGGATGTGGAAGGGTCTTGGGTTGTGTTTACAACGAAGAAGAAAACACTACCGTGACAACTACTGCTACTATATCAACTTACTAGTCTGCCAATAAATGTTACTAATAGGCTGTGAATGATTTACTTGTTAGTCGTGAATAGTATTATCAGAATTGGTCATGTTAGATTGTCTATTGTGTGCAAATACAATTCTACAAACACTGTGCTGCTTTCAAAACTACTTTGTAAGTCAAAATAAACAGCCAGGAGAAGTTAAGAAAATAAAAACTCAATTATTAGATTATACTTCTGATACATGTATCCCAATATTACATAATGACATAAGATAAAATATAGTATTCTTGAAAACATAATTGATAGGATGTATATTTTTGATATATGATATATGTACAGAGAAGTGTTCTGAATGCATGTGTGTGTTTATGATCAAATGTGGGAGTGTGTATCAAACAATTCAAATCCATTTAACGCCATTTCAACTTAAAAGTGAAACAACCAAAGCACAGTAAAAACTAAACAGCAGTACAAAGTCTAAACATGTCATTAAAAAAAAACATGACGTGAATAAAACCAGTCTTCATTACACATTCAGGCCCCATTGTTTCTCTATCCAGAGGTTCAAAATGCAATTGCTACGTTCACGCTATACTAAAAGACATGCTACGTTGAGGCCCAGGTCATTTCCCTATTGCCAGAGGTTCAAAATGCTAATTCATATGCTTACATTACTAAAGCTCAAGGCATGCTTGGTCAAGAGCAATTAAATTGTCAGAATTAACAAATGTGTTTTTAACGAGACCATGGCCAAGAGCTGGAGTCATGAGGCGAGTATTGATCTGCTGAACAGAGACATTAGTCTTCAAGTATTTACTCTGCCAGCCACCTCTCCTCCAGCCTCCCTCCACAGTCCTCCCTTCACCCAGGGCAGGACCAAATCAATCCCCAGAAAGGATGTCTCTTTCCAGCCATAAATACATAACTAGCCCCCTCACCGACCCAACCAGCCTGACCACCACACGTCTGCAGGCCGGCTGGGGCTCTCAGAGTGGAAATGGTCCTCAAGGTTCTTGGCTGGGTATGAATGATCACAGTTGTATAGAATCTAAGGATTGTCCATGGCCTAAATACAGGAATGTTTTCCTCCTACATATCTTACATAAAAAAGATGCCATTTACGATAGGGTTTACTTATACTTTGTAAAATGCTTATACTTTGTAAAATGCTTATACTTTGTAAAACAAACGATGCACTTTTTTTGCTAAATAAGTTGACAGAAAAACAATACTTTTTAAATTCCCCAAATGTTTTATTTAAAATTCTCTTACTGGTTAAATTTGTCTAATTTCTATTCTTGAGCGTGTTTTCATGATTTGAAAAGTGTTGCCATCACTCTAGTAGCTGGAAATAAATGTTAAATGCAGACGTGATCATGCACTAAATGTTTTGTTTGGGGAAAGAGGGTTTTCTCTCTATTTTCCCTGTTTCATGGGATCAGAATAATTACAGCCAGATATGACCTCTGTTCCCTGTTTGAAAACTCACGACTGCACTCTCGCCTTGCGCTCCACACACGTTACAAATGTCGGGTCGATGAAAACAACAAGAAAGGTTACATCAGAAAATGGACGCCGCAGTCAGGCCTCAAGTCAAAGAGATATTTTAATGATATGTTCTTTCCCCCAAATGCAGCAGGGTAGCGCGCGTGTGTGTGTGTGTGCATACGCAACTAACAGGGCAATACTCTGTAGAGGTATTACCAAGACTGGCTGGTAGCTATTTTTACTACAGTAGTGACTTTGAAATCAAAACACACCCTATATGTCAGAATATGTCCCCCCTATGGTGTTGAATATATCCAGAGCATGTTTTATATTGACTTACTGATGATGCCCCCTACTAGAGCAGTGAGTCAGAGTGATGGAGAAGGGAGAACAATTACAAGTCACCAACTGACGCTTCAACGATCATATGCTTCGTAATCAGTTCTTCATTGCACTAAAATTGTAAGATGGCGCCAACAGACGTCGCCTTGTGTCGAGCTCCTACTCAACTTTCATTGTTGAGGATGTCAGCAAGCATCACTGTTTACACCTGCTGTATCCTGTGTTCGTGACCAAATAAACTCTGATGATTTGAAACGATCTAACATAAAGGGATGAAGGGAAAGAGAATGAGAGAAAAGCAAAAAGAGAATTAGGGAGACACACAAAGAGAGAAAGAGAAAAACCTAGAGAGAGCGAGCGAGAGAGAGAAAGAGAGCATCAGCGTAACAGAGAGAAGGACCAGTGGTCCTCAGGCCCCTCCACCCTCCAGCTGCATCTCCACACCACAGACATTACGCCCGTCCCCGGTCCCCGACGGGCCCACGAGGATGCTGGGATTGCCAGACGCTTATTGCTTTTAGATCACATTCTTATTGACTTCTGTCACGGGGGCCGTTTGTCAAGAGGACTGATGTCACTTTTTGGGGGGGGACTACCTCCATCCCTGTGACAGATTGGAGACATTTTCGGGCCAGAAACAGGTCGTTATTATGGAGTGCAATAGGTTAAGCCGGTAAAAACCAACAGGCCTAGACAGGCACGGCCCTGATCACTAACCCTGGTGTGACTGGGAATACGGTCTTTAGTGTTTTAGCAGAAACTAGGGATTAGGCTCTACTCTGGGGACTCCTGCACCTACTTGGCCAATGAATGTGGTAGATGACTAAAACCTTTCTTCACACTGTGCCGACCAGAACCGTGCTGTGCTGGGTCGGACATTCCCTTTTCACGTTGTATATTCCAGCATGGTTGCAGCAACCAGGCCAGCCCAGCACAGCCTGGCTTAGTGGTGTGAAAATAGTAGTGTACGTCACTCCCTAGTTATTATCCAAGATATGCAGGATAACGTTTTAGCAGAAACTAGGGATTAGTGCCTACTCCGGGGAAAACGTCCCTCCTACTCGAACGCTAGAGAACATGTGTCCTACGGCCAATGTGGATAATGGATTCTACGTTTCCTCCAACCTAGTTATCGCTAAGAATAAGACGGTGACTATTCAACTGTTGGTTCACTTTGGTTCAGTTGTCCTCATTGGAAGTTCAACAGAAATCGGGGTTCAACACTTTACATAAACGCCTTCAAAACAGAATCTGCACCTGTTGTTTTTAAAGCAAGTCCAGGGAAACGAAAGGATCAATTCAAACCCAATTCCAGTCCTGGAGGTAAAAGGTCATCAATACTGTTGGTTTTATCGATACTTCTGTCTTCTAGGTAATATTGATGTTACCGTTTTCTTTTAAACAGAACATTATCCTTGACTTGCTTTAACCACATGGTACTGTTGAGATATTGGTCAAGAGCAACCAAGCTAGTTTGGGTTTCTCTCTGCAACACACACAAACAAGATGTACTGTGTAATTAATAGTCCTGATATTTCCAAAATGATTCATTTCACCTAAACTAATTAGCCCTCATATAATATTCACCTTCAAAGAAACACCTAATTATTCCCGTGAAAGTTAATGTATCTTTGTTTGTTGACCTTTAGCCAATTAAGATTTGACATCATAAAGAGGCAGGTTAGTTAAATGGGCATCAACACCGTTGGTCCTCCTCACCCGGCTCTCTTTATGAACATAATGACATCTCTGAGCTGATCAATTTGTACGCATGTGATTCTGGCACTATAGCTTCAGTGTTCTTTTTTTCATCAAATCAAGTACAAGTCATCCCCTGAGATGGTGGACATTTTGTACATGATGCCATGATTGGGAATTTAAAGCAGGGAAAGTAACATGGAACAAAGGTAGTTGAGGTGAGATACCGACTGGGATTCAAATGATTTATATTTGTATCATTGTACAGCTACAATACTTTCCTACCTAGCCGAAATCAACATTCCCACCTTTAAATTAATGAGCTCATATTATTTTAATTGCTGCTATACTTGGTGTCAAATTAAATATTCAAGAGAAAAATGAAGATGGAAAGAACGGAAGATCCCAACTGCTGCTTTCTATCAACAAGTCAAATGATAATGCATCATGGGAAAATGGGGAGAAGACCAACCAAAGGGCTTGGTGGAGTCAGGGAGGCTTGACATATTACTTACCATTAATGCCAGGCACCACTGTCATGCAAAAGGAAAGAAAAGGAAACACACATTTCACATGGCTCCCACTGAAGGTTCATGCCAACTCAGACATTAAATAACTCAAAAGGGGAGAAATTCTACATACAAGTTTTGGGATCCAGGAAGGGACAGGATGTGAGTGTGTGAGGGCCTACTGGAACACTGCGTACTAACATAGCTAACACTAATGAGGAGGCAGGTTAGGCAGTTAACTGTGTGAACTATTTCATTCAAATGAGGGTGTGCTTTTTCTTTTTTTTTTACTGTTTCTTGTGGTACAATAACACACTTATGGCAACTGTTGTGCTTATTATTATTGCCGTGGACCTGCTGCCACAGGCGGGCACAGACTCACGGAGGGTGTGAGCAAAGGACGCTGGGTATTGAGCGAGGAGGGGTGACTGACCGTGTTCGGCTGCAGCTTTGAGCGTGGCCTTTGAGTGAGTGGATCCGAAGGGGTTCCTGACGAAGCGCCGGCGCCGCCTCAAGTCATCCTCCCAGTAGTCGAGGCGCCAGAACTCCCGAGGACGGCTGCAGGGGAACAGAGGTAGCACATGTGTTAGCAATTACAGAACAGCGTGGTGGTAGCCTATAGCCCCAATCACAGTGCAGAGTAGCGAGGCCAGCAGCAGCATAAAGACGGCCTTGTTTTGCTATGCTGGGTGTCTTCTTTTTGCCCCCCAACACCACAACAAATAAACACAGTAGATAGACCACCTAAAACCCTGACCTTGAAAACAACAATATTTTCTCTCTCTCTCGTGAAACGAGCACTAAATACATTATGGTGGAATGAGCAGCTGACAGACACTCCGATGTGCTCCCATTCCAGGCTCATTTGGGACCCAGCAGGGCACCTCGGCTCTAGCCTCTCTACCCGGGTAGCAGGCGAGTGCCCGGGCTGGTCCCAAAACGCCATTACAAAAACAGGGAAGCGGGAGAGGGGGATGGCATTACCAATATTAATCAATGTCCACAGGCCTCTGTTTCTTCCCAATTTGCACCTCCTTTACCCAGGCCTGGTCAGTTGTAAATCATTCAGACTAAAATCGTGTCCCAAATAGCACCCTATTCCCTATGGGCCCTGGTCAAAAGTAGTGCACTAAATAGGGAATAGGGTGCCATTTTGGACATATTCCCAATCTCAGGGACTTGGAAAGTGTCCACTTTTAATGAAGAGTCACAACCACTACACAGCATTGTGTTGTGTACATATAGGCAATAAAATATTCAAACAAAGGGATTTCATTTCAATTAAATTTTAAAATATTAATTACTTTTCTTTCACACAGCATAAGGAGGAAATACATTTCTTCCCAACATTAGTGAGGTGTTATTTCCCACCCACCCCTATTGAAAAAAGCTTGCCTAATCTAAATAACTAATTTACTGCTCGAGAAGAAATCGCTGGTAATTTGTCAAACTAAATTACGCCAAATGTGTTCCATATTGCGCGTATTATGAGGGAATGTTTTGGGCATTTAGAAATGAAAACACAAGGGAAGAACACAACATAATCCCTCTAACTCAGTAGAGTGGAACGGAGGCCAGACACGTCCCTCCTTCACCTATGAGCTGGGTTTACACATTCAATTTACTATTAAAGCACTGAGAAAAACAAGTGATCTAAGACATGTGCAGGTGTGTATTTGGGTTATTCTTAAGGTTGCATTAGGGTTGGTGTATGGCGTCAGCCTCTAAACAGATCCCAGTGTACTGATTTATAAAAGCATGGTGAGATAGAAATTTGGAAACCCAAGGTGCTGCGTCAGAAGGTGCTGCGTCAGAAGGTGCTGCGTCAGAAGGGTGAAGAAGTATTCGTGCGCAACAATTTTGAGTCTCATGGGTCTGAATACTTACGTAAATAAGATTTTTTTTCTTATCGTAATACATTTGCAAAAATGTCTAAAAACCTGTTTTTGCTTTGTCATTATGGGTATTGTGTGTAGACTGATGAGGGGGAGAAAAACTATTTAATCAATTTTAGAATAAGGCTGTAATGTGTGGAAAAAGTCAAGGGGTCTGAATAGTTTCTGAATGCGCTGTAAGTCAGTACGTCCATGGTGCTACAGGAGAAGTGTTCTGGTGTAAACAGGGCCTATTCCACCTGGCTATATAAATCAGGACGAGAGCACCAAGTAGCAGCCTCTAGACAGACAGATCTTTTATGTCCTGATATTTCACTGACTGTCTGCATATACAGTATGTTAAACCAACAACGTACAATATCAAAATGAAGGGGTTGCAGAGTAAAAAAAAAAAAAAAAAAAAAAGTCTAAACAGCAAGAGAACGTAATCCACATGAGAACGCTGTAGGGAAAAGAGGAAACGCTGTAGGGAAAAGAGGAAACGCTGTAGGGAAAAGAGGAAACGCTGTAGGGAAAAGAGGAAACGCTGTAGGGAAAAGAGGAAACGCTGTAGGGAAAAGAGGAAACGCTGTAGGGAAAAGAGGAAACGCTGTAGGGAAAAGAGGAAACGCTGTAGGGAAAAGAGGAAACGCTGTAGGGAAAAGAGGAAACAATAGCACAACACTGGAACATACAGTCAAACACATTTATAGCTTGAACACCAAATGAGTGTTGACATCAGACCTTGGCGAGGTGGAGTGGCATGTGTGTATCAGTGTCAGTGGAGGAACGAGGGAGAACCAGAACCCTCTGTGTGTGTGTGTGTGTGTGTGTGTGTGTGTGTTTCTTTGTGCACATGGTTATGCATTAGGGCTGGGAATTTCCAGGGACCTCCGATATGTATTACAATTCTATATCGCGATTTGATGTTCCAAACATATTGCTCAACATATGTCTGCTGCAGAGAGACAAGAGAGAGCCATGAGAACACGAGTCTTGATCAGTCATGGAAATAAAAGTGCTGAAAACATCTTGGCTCCCTATTTTAAAAACAAGATGGAGAACAAGCTATGAGGGAAGAATCCTGGAGTTTTGGAGCAGGTACAGCCAACTACCACACAAATAATATTGCGATATTGTCAAAGCAATACCACATACGTCGTCAAAAATAATATCCCGATTTGTAACTATTGATTCCCCCCCATCACTATTACACATGTGTGAGTGTACTTGTGTGTCTGTACGTCCATGTGTGTGTGTGCGCGTGTCTTGCATGCATGTACACGTGTGTGTGTGTGTGTATTTGGAGCTAGTTTGTTTTTGGTCTTGACAGCTGCTGTAGCTGCTCCAGTCAGGAGCCCGGGGCTCCCCACAAAGCTTCAGGCCAACACCAATGACTACACAGGGCCTCTGAAAGGGGACGGGCTTTACACAAGAAAATAAATACAATTTCGAGCCAGGTGCTTTAAGACGTTCTATGAAAGACATTAATTACTTGATTTATCTGAATGAATGAAAAAGAAATCCTTCTCTTTCTGTCCTTCTCTCTCTCTCACACTCTCTCTGCATCTTCATATCTCTCTGTCGTTCCCTTTCCCCTCTATCGCCCCCTCTTTCTCTTTTCATCTCTCTCTCAGCCTCTGGTCTTTTCTGGAGAGAAATAGAGGAAGAAACTGTCTTCAGCTCCCGTGTTTGTGTAAAGCCGAGGCAGTTTATAAGAGGCGCATGGGGGAATAGCAGACAGCACAACTATTCAATATTTTACAGGCAAACATTCTAAAGCACATAAGCAAAGAGAAGATGTCAAGGATCTCTCATTAAAAATGTATTTCGCTACTAAGAAGCTTGAAGAAGTGATGAGGAAACGGTGGAAGAGAAGAGGAGGAGGGATGGAGTAGTAGGTGAAGAGGACGTGTCTCTCTGGTGTTCAGAGGAAATGAAACAGAAACACAGGGCAGAAACTAAGAAGGTCCCACAATATAATAACGCTCCTGTTTGTTGAGGGCTTAGTGTGAACGTGGGTGTGAGGATACACACGAGCGGAAAAGAGGGAAAGCATTTACATTTGAGTCATTTAGGAGATGTTCTTATCCAGAGCAACTTACAGGAGAAAATAGGGTTAAGTGCCTTGCTCAATGGCACGTCAACAGATTTTTCCACCGAGACGGCTCAGGGATTTGAACCAGCCCCCTTTCGGTTAGAGGCCCAACGCTCTTACCCGCTAGACTACCTACTTCATGAATACATTTGAGACCACAAGTGTGTGTGTTATATCTGTGTGTTATGCCTGTGTGTGTGTGTGTTTTATGTCTGTGTGTGTTGTGTTATGTCTGTGTTATGCCTGTATGTGCGCGTGTGTTATGCCTGTGCGTGTATGTGTGCGTGTGTGTATGTGCTAGGAGACATTGGAGTGTGTCTCTCCATCCAGCAAACAGAATGTGCAGGACCTGATTTCCCTCCTGTCACAAAGGGCCCAGGCCTTGTTGCTGTGTGATAGTCTCCCTTCCCTAATTACCACTTCATCATCCTGCCTCACACAGCATTCATCTAGGAAAATGATTATCAAGCCAGTGTCACACACACACACACACACACACACACACACACACACACACACACCTCTTACAAGGAGGTTTCCTCCACATCCATCAGTGGGAGGACGTGTTCGGTAGTGTGGAGTAATTAGTCGCAGTGTTATGGAACGATCTCCACCGCTGGCCGTGTCGTGAACGGCACCACAACCAGGTTCCTAATGAAGGGTCTTGGATGGGCGTCCGCCCGCCGTCCACCCCAGTACCTTGCCAACTCCGTCGCCAATCAATCCCCCACGGAGACCGCCGCTGTACCACGGTGGGAAAAACCATGTGACACGCGCCGTGCATGTGTACGCTGAGAGAGTTTCTACAAAGATGATAAATCATTCAGAGCTCGTCCATCGTGTGGCGGGCTGCGCTGGCAGAATAACGGCAGCACCCATTCTTCAAGATCACAACAATTAAAATGACTAAAGGCCGCAGCCTTTTACACAAACCACTTGTGTAATTAGTCATTAGTTTACTCATAAAGGCCTCGCTCATTAGAGACTACTGGGGAGCGTCTGTTGTCTTAGATGGAAACTTTAAAACACACACACGTATGTACATGTGTAACTATGTTTGTGTGTGTTAAGGAGCACTTAGCAGAGTGCTGGATGCCTCTAAATGCTGTTTAATGTAGACCACATTGACGACCGATGAGAAAGGGCCAATAAGACATTTATGTGAGGTAATAAAATATAATTGTTTTTTTTTTCTGTGTGGCAGTAAATATAAGTTTACCAACATTAGAAGACGATCTCAGCCTCTCTCCTTTTGTGTGTGTGTCTGTGTTGCTTTCACTAATGAATAAATGGGTGCAATCACATAAAATATCACTATATGCAATAAATTAAAACACCATAGCATTAACAGATTGTGGAAAGAGGTTTTACACAACCTTTAAAACTATAAAGCCAACTAAATTGTCTGTTTGCATCAAAACAGAACACGGTCCAATTGGACTTGGCATGGGGAGAGTGACATAATAAACAAATAGCTTAATTGTAGCCAAGTGTTCAGTGATCGGCAGCTCAGTGAGGGCTGGCTTGAAGTCCAGGATTAATGAATCGCTTAGTTGGACAGACAGACTGACTGACTGGAGCTTTGGAAGGAGTGGAAGACGGACAGACGACTACGTTCTCTAACAGTAGCCTGTCCACTAGCCAGGACTTCCTGTGTATCGCCACAGAGGACAACACAGGGTAAACAGGGAGTAAACTACACACAGAGACATCTAGCTAAGAGACTGGGTATCTAAGTATGGCCTAGTACTGAACACAAGTGCATTGCTATGTCTGCCGGGTAGGTCGAAGAAAAGAGGCCTAGAACCATGGGAAATATGCCATTCCTGCTGTCCAATTTCTTATTCAGTATGCACTACCCTTGGACTGTTTCTACATGCATTTACTGTAGGCCTGTGTCTTATTTAAAAATAGGTATTTTATGGAGGCCCACCATAGAAGAAAAACAATCGTTTATAATATCCACTTATGGTTTTAAATGTTTGTTACCATAGAAACCCACGGTTCAATGCAGCCGTTTAAAAAAAAAATGTAATCTCAATAACAAATCATTTCTGGGTAACAATGAAGTACCTTACTGAAATTGTTTTAAATTAAAATGGAAACAAAAATAGCTTCTTAGCAAAGAGTCATTTATCAAGGAGTTTGCTAGGACTCTCTGGGAGTGGTCTGAGTGGGAAACTGAAAACCAGCTGTTATTGGCACAGGAAAATCACGTTCTTGGCTACAATGGGCCTTTAATAAATGATACATTCATGAACTTGTATTATACTGAATAAGCATGCCGTTATTGACTTATGTTTATAAATGAGACAAAGAAATGACAGTTAATGACTAAAATGCCACTACTCACATATAATGAATACTATTTAAGCACTTAAATCAATCAATACACCATGGCATGCAATTACATTGATTTAAGTTTGGCATTCATGTGCACTAACAGTTTGTGATTAGTTGATTTATTCTTATTTGATCAAATAATGTACACTCAAAAACAGAGAAATACATAGACTTTGAAACGCTATCTATGGGAGTACAGAGGACAAAGACATTAACCTCAATTAATTTATTACAAATAAATAAAATGGGAATTTAAGGCGTGGTGTATGAGAGCCAATATCGCTTATCTCCCCCTCTCAAACCTCAAACACAGGCAGTTAAAACACGGTAATAGATTCTCTCTGGAAGCCACTGAAACTTTGATAGCACTCTTATTTCAATGCCCAAATTGTTATTTTTCTGACAAGGACAAACGATAGTCATCCATCAAGATCCAATCAGACCCCGCCAAACAGGAGCAGGATGCGTCGCCCAAGCTCTTCCCAAGCTCTTAAATGCTACTTGCGTTGCCTTTGCAATTTTTTTGTTGGAGGGGGCGATATTAAAAACAGTGAAACATCAAGGATTTCCAGGCTAGATAATTTGCACCCACTGAAATTAACTTTGGTGAATAATGTGTGTGTGTGAGTGAGTGAGTGAGTGAGTGAGTGAGTGAGTGAGTGAGTGAGTATTAAGATTACTGTGTGGGAAGGGGGATCACTTTTGGCTAGAGATTATGCAAATTATCCTATATGACCTTTATCATTAGAAGCCGTACGTAGAGCAGCAACATGTATTTCATACATCACACAGAGCACTTTGCTGAGGACAAACAGTCATTTATAACTTCAGACGGGACTCATTCGGGTACAGTCAGTGAGATTGCATATATGCAGAGGTGGGATTTCTCACTTTGCTTTTTTTTTCTCATTAATGCAAAGGGGCCCCATTGGCAGCCCCTCAAATCGCTCAAACGTTGCCTCTATCGCCGAGATCATTTCTTTTGATTTGCATAAACCATGAGTTTATAAGAATCTGAGAGGGGATAGGTTGAGGATTTGTCATACATATGACTGTGGCGCCAGAGAACCCCTTCCTCTTTGTCAAATGGTGTCAGCGGTGGGAGCTAGTCACAGCGCCGGCTCCAAATTAAAACGAGGGGTCAAATGCCTTGCTATGGAAATGGCCATGATTAAAGCTCGCCCTAAGCCGTAAGTGAGGTTCTACAGTACCCGTGCATTAATGCATGTCCTTCCTAGTCAAATGAGCTGTACTACACACACCATTTCAATAGCAGTGTATGTTAATTCAGCCTTCCTAATGTTGCTGTAATGTTGTTTATGTGTTTGACAAAGGTAGCTTCAGGGTCACAGAGGAGGCTATCGCCTCCATCTATACTCCTAAACGACTTTCATCGTGATGGGATTTCACTCGTTCTTTTTTTGTTTATGACAGGATCAGACGATTTCATTTGCTTATTTTGAATATTATTTTGAATTCCCTGCTACAGTTGATCTGATTGGATACGGGAATGGAAAGGTATTAGAAATAAAACAGTGATAATACGCCAAACAGTTTTGATCAAACCTGGAATCCATATCAAAACAAAAATGTTACGCCAAAACATAACACGGATAAGTGTTTTTACAGATGCTACATATAAGTACTACGCCATTTGACTACATTAACACACCTGAGGAATTAACAGTGAGGAACTTCAAGCTGCAGGTCTTTCAGATCACATGACTAAGTTCACGGCACCTGACGACAATAAGCACGTTGATATCCTTCACACATCTACCACTCCTCCGTGTAATTACTACTCTAATTCCTTATGAGCACAGAACAAAAACTAAAGAGAAGAGAAAGAGAGAGAAATAGAGAGAGAAAGAGAGAGAGCGAAAGAGAGAGAAATATAATATTGCCTCTCCATAACATCACTGGGCTCGCTAAGATCAAAGCACTCCCATGGGGTGGCCATGCATGAGGCTGCAGACATAGCGCAACAACACACAAATGCTCAAAATGAAAAATGGAAATACGGTCCTAATTACCGATGGGCGCAGTATCGCGCGCTCCCCAATTAGCAGCAATTAAGCTCAGTGTAAATTCTGAGACAAAGGGTCTGGAAATTACACCCTAATTATATTCTTCCTCCAGGGGAGGTGCGGAGATTTAGAGGAGAGGCCTGGGTGTAAAGAGAGGGGGGAATATTAACCAAAATGTTGGTTTGTTTGTTAAAAGAAACCACCCTGTGTTTTTAACCTGTTAAAATACGTTTCAAAAGAAGTGTACTGTGCTATTTTACAGAGAGAACATATTATTTTGCCACCGACTAGAATATGTACAAATCTATCTACAATTCACAATAAATCTTCAGCACCCACGACACCATGTCCAAAGTCAAACAAACCATATTAAAACACCAATGTTACCTTCAAAAACACAACAAAAATGATATATGCGGTCACCAAGTCTGTGTTTTTGGATAAAGCATCATATTTTCTTAGTTTTGACAACATGCACACATCTGTCACTGCTGGTAGGTAATGAAGACATCCATATCCACTGGAGCAGAATTGCATAATTCATCCATTACCGGAGGTATCCTCATAATCAGATGACCTCTACCCTTCAGGGCTGAACTTGAATGTCCTGACAAATCTAAACGGGCACAGAATGGCTCTGAACACAACCACGACCACATAGAAGACTGAGCAAAGGCCCAAGGTCGTCTGGGATTGGGGAAATGCTTGGGGGGGTTCGGGGTCCTCGGGGTCTGTCAATCTTAAAGTTCCCATTTACAACATCAAGTGAAGACGGGATCATTTATAGCTGGACATACATTTATCAGAAAGGACTGCTGGAGTGAAAGCACATTTTCTAACAAAAAAATGAACATTTCATTAAATTATTATTATTCTTCTTATCAGTGGCGATTTTAGCATGTAAATCTTGGTGAGGCAACAAACAAAAAGTGGAATGCATGACAGCAAAGCCACTACACAATACTAGAAAATACATTAAATGCACATTAATGAGCAAGCTAGGACGGACATAGTCAATATAACTGTTTCTTCAGCACTTTTGAAATGTACAGCGACAGAATTCAGAACATGGGCCGTTCTTACAGTGTTCTCCCTGTACACCAAGTCAGAACCGTAGGATAAATAAAGGGGGCATATAAACAGACAACGAAAGCTCTTACAATATTCAATGATTACATTTCTCTAAAACAGACTATAAGCTACATGTGCTCCACCAAGTTAGAACAGTAAGTGAAATTAAGAGGTGAAAATAGACCAAATTATTAGGGTGAGGCACATGGGCTACTAACAGCTTACTACACAACATACACTTAGTATTACTTTCTTAGCTACAGTATACATATCTCCCTGGCATATTACATCATTTATGCATCATTTATTACATCATTTATCCTGTTTGGCCCTGTCCGGGGGTGACCTCGGATGGGGCCACAGTGTCTCCTGACCCCTCCTGTCTCAGCCTCCAGTATTTATGCTGCAGTAGTTTATGTGTCGGGGGGCTGGGGTCAGTTTGTTATATCTGGAGTACTTCTCCTGTCCTATTCGGTGTCCTGTGTGAATCTAAGTGTGCGTTCTCTAATTCTCTCCTTCTCTCTTTCTTTCTCTCTCTCGGAGGACCCGAGCCCTAGGACCTGAGCTCCAGGACTACCTGACATGATGACTCCTTGCTGTCCCCAGTCCACCTGGCCATGCTGCTGTTCCAGTTTCAACTGACCTGAGCCCTAGGACCATGCCCCAGGACTACCTGACATGATGACTCCTTGCTGTCCCCAGTCCACCTGGCCATGCTGCTGCTCCAGTTTCAACTTCCACCTGACTGTGCTGCTGCTCCAGTTTCAACTGTTCTGCCTTATTATTATTCGACCATGCTGGTCATTTATGAACATTTGAACATCTTGGCCATGTTCTGTTATAATCTCCACCCGGCACAGCCAGAAGAGGACTGGCCACCCCACATAGCCTGGTTCCTCTCTAGGTTTCTTCCTAGGTTTTGGCCTTTCTAGGGAGTTTTTCCTAGCCACCGTGCTTCTACACCTGCATTGCTTGCTGTTTGGGGTTTTAGGCTGGGTTTCTGTACAGCACTTTGAGATATCAGCTGATGTACGAAGGGCTATATAAATAAATTAGATTTGATTTGATTTATGCAGCAGCATACAAGACATTTTTGGACTCACCTTGTTCACTTGAACAGGAAGGTGGCGGTCCTTCATGGGAAAATTTTGTCATCAAACTTTGTCAAAGTCTCTGGATTTATGGTGCTTTCAAGATAACTGGGAACTCGGAGAAGAAGAAAAAAACATTGAATCAGGATGACGTCAGTGATCTTCAGGTCGTAGCTCGAGAATGAGGCCCGAGTTCCCGATTTACAATTCAGAGTTTATCCAGAGTTCCCAGTTGTCTTGAAAATATTCAGAGTTAACAGTAGTTTTGATTCCGGCACAAATCAAGCTTCATTGACAGCATGGCCAATGATGAATGTTTATCATTTTAAACTAGGAAAATAGACCCTTAATCTTAGACTTGGGACCACACAGCCACTCCACTAAATAGCAGGTGAATGTTTGCTTTGCAATGCTTGCAGATAGCTACTGATTCCTTCCAAACCACTCATTGTTGAATTTGTGATTTCTATGTTGTTGTGTAATGTTAATGCCCAATGGCCGATGAGCACCGATACGTTTCATCTATAATTTCTCTTCATATGACAAGGATTAAAAAGGATTTGCCAGTAGATTGTCTACTTGATTCATGATGATGACTGCTAGCTAAGATTTTGAAAGTATGATGTTGACACGATCAGTCCAAAAAAAGCTACCGTAGATATGTGAATTGATGTAATTTTATCTGTGGCCAGTGACCTTGAGCCTTCTTGGATGGGCCCTTCAAAGTAATTATGGCAGCACCCAATAGGCTTGAATTTTTGAGCTCTACCCTAAGATTTAGACTTTTATTTTGCAAAAAATGTGGGGCTCAAAACAGGGGTCGCCACTGATTATTATAATTTCCCAGTTAATTCATTTCCCAGGATTTTGAGGCGGACATGGCTGGGTGACAGACACAAGACACAGTGATGTCCCGTACCCTCTCTGTATTCTAATCTAGCGTTGTCCCCTCCTCTAAACGTGTTAGTGTGATGCTGGGCTGTGCATCGTGCCCTCCTCTCAATGTGTTAGTGTGATGCTGGGCTGTGCATCGTGCCCTCCTCTCAACGTGTTAGTGTGATGCTGGGCTGTGCATCGTGCCCTCCTCTTAATGTGTTAGTGTGATGCTGGGCTGTGACAGGCTCATCTAGCACGTCTGTCTGGTGTATTCATGAGGCCCTCCTCTCTCTCCATCACACAGCAATGCCCATTATACAGCACTTATGGTACAATGGCAGCAAGCATGCCGCCTAATCATGTCAAGTGCTGCACTTCATGGGCTTGGAGGAGAGAGTGAGAGAGAGAGGCGAGCATGTGAGGAGAGAGCAAGAGAGAGCGAGAGAGAATGGGGGTGGGGGGGTGGGGGGGTTGAGGCTTGATGGTGCTGGGTGATCACCCTGTGGTTGCCAAGGTAGTGGATGGATACTTTGTCAGTGGACTGGGTTGATATGGTGGAAAACAACTACATGAATACTGCCGCTACTCACACATTTTTAAAGCGTGCCAATGCTGGCCTTAATGACTCCCTGATCAAAAATAAAGGTTAAACAAATAAAAATGATGAAAGTAGGAGAAAAATGATGTAATAGTTACATTATTTCAAACATTTTAGACTCCCTCTCCTATCGGTGGCTCTGGTCTGGAGCGAGAGAAGGAGAGAGAGAAGGAGCGAGAGAAGGAGCGAGAGAAGGAGCGAGAGAAGGAGCGAGAGAAGGAGCGAGAGAGACGATCAAGTAAATCCAGAGAAAGAATAAAAGCTGAAGGTCCCTGAGTAAAGGATGGATCCTCTCCTCCATCTCCCTCCATTCTCTGCAACATCACGCCAGTATTTCATGTGCCCTTTTCTGCTTTCGCTGCAGAACAAAGCCGCTGGATCCCAAAGATAAAAAGCGGATTTTTTGGTAAATGGTGAAAGTGTGGAAATAAATGACCAGCTGTGGCCTGAGTGTAATTACAGTGGCTGGGAGAGCAGCGATCTATCACGAGACCCAGGAGAGGGGGTGACACACACAGCGCCACGGGGTTAGTCAAAGGAGATAACTAACTAACTACTGGACCCTGAACAATCGATACTCCCCAGATATTGCATCCTGGGAGAAGGGAGAGAGGAAAAAGAACGTAAAAACTTCCCCAATGGCTTTTTATTGAGATATTGATCAGGGCCCTCTAATCAGGACCTTACTGGGCCAAGGCCATATACTTTCTTAAGGGTATATGGAACGGATAAATCTGGAGAGTTGCCACACTACATAGAGGAGGCTGAGCTCTGAGGCGGTAGACGGTGGGATGTAATAGGTCTTTCTGGAGAGGAAGGAAGAGAGGGGAGGGGGTTCACACTGTATAACAGGGATTCATTACAGAGCTGAGGAGGAGGAAGAGAAAGAGGAGGGAGATGAGGAGCAGGGAGAGGAGGAGGAATAAGGGGAGGGAGATGAGGAGGAGTAAGAGGGAGATGAGGAGCAGGGAGAGGAATAAGAGGGAGATGAGGAGGAATAAGAGGAGGGAGATGAGGAGGAATAAGAGGGAGATGAGGAGGAGTAAGAGGAGGGAGAGGAGTAGTAAGAGGGTGAGGAATAAGAGGTGGGAGAGGAAGAGGAATAAGAGGAGGGAGATGAGGAGGAAGAGGAATAAGAGGTGGGAGAGGAAGAGGAATAAGAAGGAGATGAGGAGCAGGGAGAGTAGGAGGAATAAGAGGAGGGAGAGTAGGAGGAATAAGAGGGAGAGGAGGAATAAGAGGAGGTAGAGGAGGATGAGTAAGAGGAGGGAGAGGAGGAGGGAGAGGAAGAGGAATAAGAGGAGGGAGAGGAAGAGGAATAAGAGGGAGATGAGGAGCAGGGAGAGGAAGAGGAATAAGAAGAGGTGGAGGAAGAGGAATAAGAGGGAGATGAGGAGCAGAGAGAGGAGGAATAAGAGGAGGGAGAGGAGGAGTAAGAGGAGGAGGAATAAGAGGAGGGAGAGGAGGAGTAAGAGGAGGGAGAGGAGGAATAAGAGGAGGGAGAGGAAGAAGAATAAGAGGAGGTAGAATAATAAGGAAGGGGAGTGAGAGGAGGTGGGAGAGAAGGAGGGGGAGGGAGAGGAGGATGAGTGGGAGAGGAGACACCTGCAAAATAAACTTTTCTACACTAAACACTGAAGATTGAATTCACCCAAATCACTCCTAACTACCAGTCTCAGAAGAAAACTAATAGCTCCATTATCCTGGACTAAATCCCTTAAACCTTTGATCCCTAAAGTGAGAGCATCAGTTTCATTCCTCGATGCTGCGATGAGGCTTGTTTAACCGTTAGCCGTCCATGGTAAGTAACATATGGACAGCATCAACCGTTAATACGTTCCATCATGACACGTTGTTACTATTTCTTACAAGCCCAGCCACTGTACTGTAAACACAGTTAGAAGCAAATGTTATCATTAGGGCATATTCTAATTCCTATCCATAACCCTTGACATCACGCCTGCACGGTAGGGCCGTGCAGAACAGATACGCATCATTTTATATAATGTATGGAATGTTGGCCTGTCAAACTTTAACATGCTCCTCTCTGGAGATTTGGAGAACAGGAGAACATCCCTCCTCCTACATGTCACCACATTACAAAAAAAATAAAAAAATCCCAGACACGCGGCGTGATGAACGAGGTCGAGGGTTTCACTTTAAATCCGTTTAAGGCTCGACGCTCCAGATTTCCCCTCCCGATAGCGACCGTCTCATTTACTAAAGATGAGCATCATTGACAACTCGGCTTTCTTCTAAACCCTCGTTGTTTACAGTAAAAACTGTTTACGGCTTAAAACCGACTGCAGATGGATGTCCGGGGCAGCACCTTCGCTCAACTCTAACTTTCTCCTGGGGCTAATTGATTTTGGAGTAGGCCTCGGACAGAGCTAAGCCTAAAGAAAACAACGATCAATTCAGCTAGGAGAGAGAACGGAAGGCGGATGTTGTAGAGTAGCGCTGTTGTCCGACAGCTGTGCTAGCTCTGCACGGCATGCTGGGTCTGGGTCAGCACGCATGTTTGTATCACGGGCCCTCCAGTGTTTATAAGCAAAGCAAAAAAACATTAACACCATTGAAGTCACCGCAGCTAAAGATGCTAACAAACGCTGGAAATGCAGTGGTAGGTCTCAGAGCATGATGTTTCATTGTGACCGCGTAACTAAATTGTAAGCCATTACAAAAGCACTTAAGTGCTAAAAAGGTCATTGTCTTATTGGCCTACCGCCCTGATACAATCACCATAACATTTCCACACAGATTATAATCCTACCGTGACATTTTATTCAAACTAATTGAATAGAACGTCCAGCTTTTTGCCAGCCTTGACAACAATGATGTACTGCTATGGATTATGAAACGTATACAACAGATAGGTATCAGGATTAGGGTAGATTTCAAATCCTGGTCTGGTGTTTATTCTAGTCCCTGAACTCTGCTATGGGAAACTGATCAGCAGATAGGACCGAGGGCCTCAGAGTTTTACAGAACACAAACAAGCACTTGAGAACATGCTCTGAACCTTCTCCAGGCAAACATTACAGATGACTCATCGTGTGTGTGTGTGTGTGTCTCTTCCCAGACATCCTGGGATAAACATTGATGCTTTAGGTCCTGATTGTAACCCAACTTCCTCATTCAGTTTCTCCCTTAAACGATCTCAGCCCAGCTGCACTGTACGTCCCATTAACATTCAATATGAAGCAACGACGCAGCTGGACGGACCTGGTAAATGTATCATAGTGTATGTAGAGCAAGTCAATCAGCTATAGGTAGTATACGTTGCCATTGGAATTGTGACCTATTTTTCCTGTCAATGAAGGAGTGTTTGTGTGTTGTGTTTGAGTGTCTCTCTCTCTGTGTGTGTGTGTGTGTGTGTGTGTGTGTGTGTGTGTGTGTGTGTGTGTGTGTGTGTGTGTGTGTGTGTGTGTGTGTGTGTGTGTGTGTAATCAAGGACTGATGATTGGCTGAAATTAGTCTGTGGCAAATGCCAAGGTTATGATTTATTCATTTTATGACTGGTAGACAACGCAAGACAGAGGTAAGTGTGCGTGTCTGTGTGTGTGTGTGTGTGTGTGTGTGTGTGTGTGTGTGTGCGCTGGGCTGGAGAAGAGCAGGGGTTAGTTGAGTGAATACAGGTCCTTTGTTTCTGCAGGATGCGTGCTACAGACTCACTCTGGAGGAGTGTGTTATGTTGTATGCTACGAACAGTGAGACTCAGGGTGCATTCCAAATTGCACTCTTTTCCCTAATAATACACTATTGGCCAGAGATCTATAATAAAATAAAAAAACACCATTTACAAAATTACACAAAATAATAAAACTGGATCAATCTTTCTTAGATGGGTTACATATCCCCTTCTCAGGTTCAACAATAGCACAATGGCTATGGTATGTTGTACACAAAGGAAACTGGTCGATGGTCCCCATATAGAATTAATAGATGAGAGAACAGCATCAACCCCATCTTTCTGTCAGAGTAAAGCCCAGAATTCTTCTATTTCACCCTGATGGTTCTGGTGGAGCAATGACATACTACAAGATAAAACAGTAATGCTAATATTGATAGTTTGTCCATTACAGGTCAGCTAACTGTCCTGGGAACAGTTACAAAGCTGTTAGTTTCCATCTCACAAGGCCGGATCGATGCAGAGGCATACTGTTTCAATTTTGCCAGAATAGATTTTTTCTGTAACACCCCAACCCCAGAGCATTCATCTTTCTGAAGGAAGGGAAGATTTGATTTACTGAAGAAAAATTGGAGTGCTCATCACAAAGATCTTTTTTTTTTGCCGGGCGGCGAGAGAGCGTGACACACAACAAAGATGGATGTCCCTACGGCTGGGAAGGCTCTAGCCTACGGCTGTTCCATTACAACACGGTGGAGTGGCGGAGGAGAAGGATGAGCTGCTTAAAGGGAGGGAGGTAGAACAAATTAAAAGAGAAAGGGGGAGAGAGAGAGAAAGGAAGAGAGGGTTGGAGAGATAGAGAGGAACAGGAGAGGAGGAGAGCGATTAAGTGGAGGAGAAACAGAGGTGGTGCACCTTCAAACATCCCCAAATACGTGACCTGACATCCAATAATAATCTCCATGTTACACATTTGGCAGAAAACACAACACTAACTACGACTCAAAATCTGAACTTGAACTCTCCCTCCCCTCTAACACTGTGCTTACCCTCCCACACTCTCTCCCCCTCCCACACTGTACTTTCCCTCCTCAGTGCAGCTATAGTACCTCCTCTCCTCATTTCTCCTCTCGCTTCTCCCTCCTCCTGTAACTTCTACTCCTTCTCCCTCCTCCTGTAACTTCTCCCTCCTCCTGTAACTTCTCCCTCCTCCTGTAACTTCTACTCCTTCTCCCTCCTCCTGTAACTTCTACTCCTTCTCCCTCCTCCTGTAACTTCTACTCCTTCTCCCTCCTCCTGTAACTTCTCCCTCCTCCAGTAACTTCTCTTCCTTCTCCCTCCTCCTGTAACTTCTCTTCCTTCTCCCTCCTCCCCAGCATCCAGAATGAATTTCCATGGTACATTAGTCAGCTTATTAGGATGTAATGAAGGAGGGCGTTGAGGAAAGGGGAGTGTGTCCTCCGAGACATCGCTCTACCGTTCTCCCTCATCTCTCTCTCTCTCTCCTCATCTCTCTCTCTCTGTCTGTCCGGCCACTTTGCCGGGTGTCATATACATGAAAGATGACTTGTCTCCTGACCCAAATAAACACCAACGTTGCCTAGATGCTCTGTCGGGCCACTCACTCGCTCCAGAAAAAAAAGTGGGGGGAAAAAAATGAGTGCTGCCAGTTGCTTCATCTGTGGCCACCTCAGAGCTGGTTATTCACGTTGTGTCTGTGGTCTTGGATCAGACTGCTGGCGTGTTGTACACCAGAGTCTCCAGATGATGTGACTGTAATGTAAGGATGAACAGGTAGTGTTCTCTGTCTGTCTGTCCCTCAGTGCACGTAATGACGTGTGTGTGTGTGTACACCAATGACGGCCAAGGGCAGATCTCAGATCAGAAAATAAGAGTTACTTCCCTTTGTTGGAGGGAGACCTCCCTAGACGTTCCAGTAAAATGGAGAGAGAGGTGGAGGAATAAAGGAGTGAGAGAGAGAGAAAGAGAGAAGGAAATAGAAGAGGGAGAGAGAGAAAAGAAAGAGCGAGAGGAGAGAAAATGAGAAGAGAGAAAACCACCTAACACCTCACGTCTCCAGGGGCCAGGGCTGGTGTAAGCTGGATATTAAGACACAAATTGCATTCAGGCGGGTCACGGCGTGTCAGATGATATTAGATGCCTGCCGTGAGGAAAACAACAATTCCTATCAGCCTGTTCTGTGAGAAAAATAATATTTTCATTTTCGGCCCCTTTATTGAATAGAAACTTTAGGGAATATGTCTTTATAGGAGCTCGTGAATTTTCCACCTCTCGACAAAGGTCGTAATCATGGCTGCGTGAACCCTTTGTTGCTCCCAGATTTCATTTTCACCACCGCTGATAGAAAAGGAGTGTGTGGGTCTTCTCTCCCTCCTTCACTTGTTTTCTGTATCGTTGCAGCACCCACATGTTTTAGTCTGTGTGCGTGCGTGTCCGTCTCTCTGTGTTGTGTCCTTGTGCGTGTGACTGTGTGTGAACAGCCTGTATCGTATCCACCCCCCCCACACACACACACTGCTGCCTGCATGGGGTCCCCGTCGCAGAGCTGCGCCACCTGACCTTCTCGGTAATTGACCAAAAATATTGATGCAATGGCACAGGTCTGATTGTGATTTATTAAAAGCTTGGGCCCGGCTCCCAGGCCCGATGCCAGCGGCTCCCTGCTCCCAGCCTGGCCCATCGGCAGCCATTAGGAAAACCATCAATACTGTAGCAGCACAATAACACAATGAAAGAAAGGCACGGTAATGGGGAAGGGAGAGTCTCTCTGGGCTGCGGAGGTGCATAGCAAATAGCTTGGCCTTGTTGTGTGAATATACAGAAAGAGAGAGATATAGAGATATTACTATTTCGGAAATTTTGCGAGGATAATGTTTACTGTAAAAAATGTTTTGGTTTATTTCACTTTTGTTTATTATTTATTTCACTCGCATTGGCAATGTAAACATATGTTTCCCATGCCAATAAAGCCATTTGAATTGAATTTAATTGAGAGAGAGAGGAGTGAGAGAAGGGGAGAGAGAAAGAGAGAGAAGAGTGTGTAATATAATATTGCCTCTCCATAACATCACTGGGCTCGCTAAGATCAAAGCATAGAGGAGAGGATAGAGAAGGAGAGAAAGAAGAGGAGAGAGAAAGATAGGGAGGGAAAGAAAGATACTCATGGGAGGCAATCTAAGAGACCAGAGAATCATTTATTTATTTTTTTATGTGGGGAAAGGAAAGAGAGAAAGAGACCCCCTGAGCCCCCCAGAGCAACCACAAACTGAGCTCACACAGGCAAGTCTCAGGAGAGTCAACTCAGACTAACAAGAGGGAACCAACCGACCAACAGCAGGCTGACTCTCCAACCATTATATGCGGTACCCAACCTGCCAGCACACAAACAGCACAGGCCATCATTAGGGAATACCCCCATTGACTTCAAACTGGCCTGTTTTGTTGAAACCAACATTGAGCTTTTTAAGCTTTTCTATAGTGTTAATGGCTGGAGGGTTTGTTTAAATCTCTTTCATCTCTGTCCAAAGTTAATGTATCATGCATCCCATACCTCGGCGTTTGTACCGGTGTGGACCTAACTCAATCACTAACTCCCAGGAGGGAGGCTGGGAGATGATGAGAATACAGTCCTTACAGTGGTCTTAATGGATGTGTTGTACTCTAAGGAAAGCTACGGCTCATTTAAAAGTCAGGTGTATCCTCTTTCTTTACCATTACCAATACCAATGCTCAATGTTCTTATTATGTGAAGTTTGGGCAGGAAGTTAGGACACTGGGGGGAAAAAACAGCCAAATCGGACCATTTCCCCAATGCACTGCTTCATTTGAATTGGTATGTTTGTATGGAGATTGGAACAGAGTCGCAGTACTTTAGACTGAACATGTGATGGTGCTGAGTGGAACCTGATGAAGGTGTAACTAGACTGAAGACCGAAAGCGAATCATTTGATTAGTTGAATGAGGTGTGTTAGTGCTGGGCGGGAACGGAAGCCTGCACCCCCAATAGAGCTCCAGGACCAGAGTTGGAGAACCCCTGCTCTAGATTGTAGACTATAGAACTACGTAGACCTTTACCTGAAGGCAGAGCTTCCCCAGGCACCGTGTTTGTCCGTCAGGATGTTGACGATCTTCTGGATGAGCTGGGTGGCTGTCACGTGGTCGCGGTACTTGGCCGCTCGGATCAGGTGGTCGCACATCTTCTCCTCATCACGCTTCTCAGCCGAGTACTGGGCACAGTGGGACTGGGGGTCAAAGACAAAACGTGACAAGAGGTCAACTTCTCTGTCAAAAACACAATAACGTAAGCGTCATTAGAAATGAATTGTATGTGCAGTGCTCAATAAAACCTCATTTATAGTACATTTAAAGAGAAATCCAGGAGGTATGTATTCTGAACATAAAACTGCATACACATAGTATGCGACTTCATATTGTATGTATGGAACTAGCATGTATTCTGGGGAAAATGGTATAGGCTACTACACACCATGTAAAACAACATAATATAAGGCTCTAGCAGCTGTGTGTGTGTAGAAATGCTACCTTGAGTAAAACCAAATGAAAATCTGGGGTCATATTCTGGCCCTTATGTCACGTTGATTAATAACAGCGGACATTATAGTTACTAAAGCCTCCAGGGCTCCGAATCACAAAACAGAGGTTCATTTTTCTCTGTCTGAATGTGTTATCAGAAATGGCCTTTGAACTCAGAGTAGATGGTATATACAATAACACCTATACTGAGGGAAAAAAACAGCCAAAAACTTAATGTTCCACTTCAGTGCTAAGATAAACTGAGCAGAATATAAAGCCGAGTTAAACTGTAAAATAAAGTAATATATAACCGACTGAAAACATTTGAGTACACTGCATATTTCTAACAGCTGTTAGCCAAGTGGTGTAGAAATACAAGCCACAAAGAAATGAGGAATACACGCTACTATCATGTACAGTACCTCAGGCAAAAGTCCCGGCCATATTACTGTGATTTCAGTGCATCCATTGGATACTGAAAGGTTACAGCATCAATACCAGCAACTCTTAATCCAATTCCCAATGCTCAAATGAAATGAATCTAAAAGGCAGCCCCATTGGTGGAGAACACACACATACATCCCCAGCTCTACAAATACAACCTGCCTCACCAGGAACGTTAGCAACCAAGTAAACACAGGAAAGTGCTCGATAATGATTGGAACGGTGACTTTTCATACCTGGCAGGAAATCTATAGGTCTGGATCACATTCTGGAAGGCTATTCTGGAGGGGCTATTGGGCCCTAATTATCAATCTACGTGTCTTTGTTGTGGGGCATTAGAGTGGTCCTTGACCTTAAAGCATGATGGCCCAACATGTGCGAGCGTGTGTGTGTGTGTGTGTGTGTGTGTGTGTGTGTGTGTGTTGAAAGGAAGAAGAGCAGTAAAGGGAGGATAGGGTGAGGGGATTTTTTATTTTATATTTGTATTATTTCACCTTTATTTAACCAGGTAGGCCAGTTGAGAACAAGTTCTCATTGACAACTGCGACCTGGCCAAGATAAAGCAAAGCAGTGTGACACAGACAACACAGAGTTATGAGAACGGTGCTGAATGTGTGAAACGTATGTTATCCCCCTGGAACAGACGACCGCGTGTCTATACTTCACGACGGGACAGAACAAGAAACGTTCTTTCCATCCTGTCTTGACGTGTGACTTCTGTGTCACTAATCAGCAGTGCTGCAGCTCAAACACATCATCGTAAACACGCTGGTCATTCACCGCGGACCCAAACACCTAGTCCCCCATAGTAACGTGTGCTTTTCTAACGGGCCCGGCGGCGAGGGGAAGTAGTTTCACTGAGCGACTCCCCTCTGAAATAACAAGCAAACAGCTGAACACATAACAGGCCCATTAATACTAGGCCTCCATTTCGGGGTAAAACGATGTGGAAAAGACATGTCAGAGTGTAGAGTCTGGGGGTCGTTCCACTGCTCTGAAATCGTCATACAAAGAGGATATTAGACTACTCGGGTCTTGTTGGTTCTTACATACTCAGCCTGCTAGCTCTAGATGACTACATAATAACCTACCTCCATCCTCTACTCTTCCAATAGGCTGACAGAACAAAGGGCACTGATGGAGTCAGGGAACACTTTTCAACACATCACCCCTCCGCTAATTTCAAAGTGGGGTAGTAAAATAGCATGAACGGCCTAGTGCCATTAGAAACCAGAGGAGGCCCCCTTTACCGCGGTGGAAACGGCACATGAAGGGTCTATCCTGATGCTGACAGTGAGATGAAAAAAGAGAAACAGATCATCAGGATCAATGTCTAGTCTACCTGGTAGCCAGATTTAAACATCAGGATCAATGTCTAGTCTACCTGGTAGCCAGATTTAAACATCAGGAACAATGTCTAGCCTACCTGGTAGCCAGATTCAGACATCAGGATCAATGTCTAGTCTACCTGGTAGACAGATTTTAACATCAGGATCAATGTCTAGTCAACCTGGTAGCCAGATTTAAACATCAGGATCAATGTCTAGTCAACATGGTAGCCAGATTTAAACATCAGGATCAATGTCTAGTCAACATGGTAGCCAGATTTAAACATCAGGATCAATGTCTAGTCAACATGGTAGCCAGATTTAAACATCAGGATCAATGTCTAGTCAACCTGGTAGCCAGATTTAAACATCAGGATCAATGTCTAGTCAACATGGTAGCCAGATTTAAACATCAGGATCAATGTCTAGTCAACCTGGTAGCCAGATTTAAACATCAGGATCAATGTCTAGTCAACATGGTAGCCAGATTTAAACATCAGGATCAATGTCTAGTCTACCTGGTAGCCAGAATCAGACATCAGGATCAATGTCTAGTCAACATGGTAGCCAGATTTTAACATCAGGATCAATGTCTAGTCAACCTGGTAGCCAGATTTAAACATCAGGATCAATGTCTAGTCAACATGGTAGCCAGATTTAAACATCAGGATCAATGTCTAGTCTACCTGGTAGCCAGAATCAGACATCAGGATCAATGTCTAGTCAACATGGTAGCCAGATTTAAACATCAGGATCAATGTCTAGTCTACCTGGTAGCCAGATTCAGACATCAGGATCAATGTCTAGTCTACCTGGTAGCCAGATTCAGACATCAGGATCAATGTCTAGTCTACCTGGTAGCCAGATTTAAACATCAGGATCAATGTCTAGTCAACATGGTAGCCAGATTTAAACATCAGGATCAATGTCTAGTCTACCTGGTAGCTAGATTTAAACTTCGGGATCTATGCCTAGTCTACCTGGTAGCCACATTCAAAAGAGGAAGTCAGATGATGGTGAAGTCAGAGGTAAAAGGCACAAGACAGGCTTTTGGAGAGCGAGCGAGCGAGCAGGTGAGGAAACTGTGTGTGTGTGTGTGTGTGTGTGTGTGTGTGTGTGTGTGGACGGCATGACTTGAGACCTTATGACTTGAGACAGTGTAATCATGGGCAGCACCTTCCATTACATGAGCTGGCTGACAGGGTCGGAGGGTGATGGTCGCTGGCGTCTACTCTGGTGGAAAAAGGTGCCCGGAGAAGACAGACTGATAATGGGTTGGCATTAATCGAGTAAATTACATGGAGATGTGTCTCGGACAAATTCACGCAAAGCTCAAGTCAATAACCAGAGAAACGTCTGTGTGATTTAGAAAGGAAACAGGCCTAACCACTGGCTAAATTACACTACGATTATGATATGAGAAGACAACATGAATAGTCTCTCTCACACACACACACACACACACACACGGGTCAGGAATTCCAGCACATCTCACAGATACAAATCCACCGACTCAACTGCATGAGTGCAATTCAAAAGGCCAGAACATATGGCATAGGTTTCTGCGTGTAGAATAATACGCTGTCAACCCCCCTCTAAATGCTGTAGTTGTTGTCACGCTCTCCCATCAGGGCCTGAGGGGTTCACCAGTATAATGAGGGTGTGAGTGGGGATACAGGCCTCATTACCAGATTTAAAGCCTGTGTTTATCACTTACAGTGAGTGACAGAGCCAAGGACCTTGAAATGTTTCTGTGCCACACTGTCTCAGCCTTCAAGGCGATCGTTTCATGACATCACAAAGCGCTCAAGGTTCTGCTGGAGAAACGGGCGACGACACACACAACAGTGGGATCTTATTAAAGCAATGCTTGATGTGTACTCTCTGCCTTGACATTGTGTGGTGCAGTAGAGAAGCCAGCTAGAGACACACAGAGGGGTCGGCTATCGCCTCGTTGTCTCGCGCTCCTCTTCCAATCTCTCACATCCTCCGACAAGCCGTCCCCGGAGGGTTTCATTTTAAGTGGGGAACCTGTCCGCCCGGGGTGCGTGTCCTTGTCGTGTTCTGAGAGGGAATGCAAATATTCCTAGGAATAAGGAATTCCTTAAAGAACGATGGGAGGAGGAGGGGTTACTAGGCAAAAGAGAGATGCTGAAACAATTGGTTTCTGAAGAAGATTCCCCCTCGCACTTGATCTCTTGCCCTCAAGTTTAAAACGGCCACATAAAACACCATCAGGTTAATTCAGACAAAGAGTTTTGGGGGGGGGTGTTGGAAGACAAAGGAGAAAAATGAAGGCTTAAAAGCACAACGGCGAACAAAAGTCATCGAATGTCGACGTCTGACAGCCGCTTCAATTCTGAAATGATGCCCTGTCAACGCCGCGCTCGCAGAGTATTGATTTTTCCTGCTGAGGAAAAAATAATCTCATCCAGCCAAACAGATCCCAGAGGCATGCATCGTCCCGATAGTGGCCATCAAGGTTAACGCAGGCGCAACACTTATCATAGTATCTCTCTCATCCCTCTCTCCTGTCCCTCGCCTGTGGCTGCTGTGGGTTTTTAATGGACTGGTCACAATGCCTAGTTGGCAGGACTCTTCATCTCTCCTCCCAGCGGCATCCTCTCCTCTCTTTCTCTCTTTCACTCTCTCGCTTTCCTCGTTCCCTCCCCCCTCCCTCCCTGCTCAAACCAGCAGCTGTGTCAAGCCCCGCTCCAAATCAGTAGCTACCATTAGTCTAAGCTGGGCTGAAGGTTCCATCCACTCTGACTCCAGAAGCACTCCAAGGTCGCGCCAGCACGTGACGAATCACACCTGTTAGCGGTCCTCTCCGGGGTGAAAAATAGTCAAATGAAGGCAGAGGCGCTGCAGATGAAAAATAATCCACTTCTTCTGGAATGCTGGCTAGAGCTCGGCTAGTTGTCTGGATGCAGAGTAATGATTCCAAACAGAAGAGATAACAATAGGAACGCACCAAGGACATACCCTTTCTTCTTTTAGTGCTGTACATTAAACACATTTAACTCCACATCAGGATTGTGTCTGCCTTAAAAATATATTCAATTGCACTTGAGAATCTGCTTATTCTACATATTTATTTTGATGAATACACATCCTTATTCAATACTATACAACATAATTATCCTTTCCAAGAATTCCTCTCCAACTCCTCAGTAAAATGAAATCAATAAAATGATGTCCCTCTATGGGATAACAAAGATAGTAGGCAAGGCAAGAGCCCTACTCCAGAGACTAAAGTGTCAGTTAGTATGTAGTAAAGGGGACTAGGGAGTCGGGAGGAGGTGCTCATATATGTGCTATTCACAGCTCTGGGTCAGCTGGGCAAAGATAATGATGTGAGGAGCGGTGCAAGAGGCATCACCTAGGGACTTAATTACACACAGAGAAGAGCCAGACACTGGGATACTAGTCTCTCTCCCCCTCTCCCTCTCCCCTCCTTCTCTCCTGGGTAAGTACTCTCTCTCTGAGGGTAGAGGTAGACAGAGATATAGAATACTGCTGGGTAAGTACTCTCTCTCTCTGAGGGTAGAGGTAGACAGAGATATAGAATACTGCTGGGTAAGTACTCTCTCTCTCTGAGGGTAGAGGTAGACAGAGATATAGAATACTGCTGGGTAAGTACTCCCTCTCTCTGAGGGTAGAGGTAGACAGAGATATAGAATTCTGCTGGGTCTGGTGAATCTACTTGCTTTATCCTGTCATAATATACGAATCAAACTACTGAATCCCAAACGAATCCCACTAATAAATGACTCCAGCAACAGCTAACAAGCCTCCCCGTCATTACCCAGAGGGTCTCACCAGCACCATAGTGAGATGGCTGTACTCCCAGCTCTATAGCTGTCATCTGTAAATCACCGCTGTGACCACCTTATGACAGGTGACGACTGTCGGTCAGAGCGGTGAGTGTTGTGTGTTGATACGTTGTAAACAATGTGTCAGATGGTGGCACCTGACGCCTGTCGGGCTACAGCCAGAGTGGTGACCTGCAGGGGGCTCTTCTAGACGGTATGGGAGATTGGGGTCACAACCTATCCTCTGACATTGAAACAGTTTGTTGTGGAATTCTCTCACACTGAAGCAGATGGTTTATAGACCTATGAAGATAACCACATTTGGTCCAAGCACCCTATAAACGGCAGTGTTTGTTCTTGACCAGAACAGAGCTTTTTTCCTTTACAGCTGGTTACATTATAGTACTGAAACATAGACTGTTGGCTTTGTTTTCTGTGTTATAAATAGTGAAAATGTTTAACTGTCATGTTTTCATTTTGTTTCACTTCAAAATGTAAATTGTGTCGCCCTCCGTTCCATGGCGTTTCAAACGTTAAGTGTGCAGTCAATTCTTTGTGTGTGTCCTGTCCATGGCTGTGATCTGTGAGGAAGAGTAAGCTCAGTGCACTGTGTGGAGGCGTTGTGCTAACGACACTGTCGTGATGGAATATAATGAGCATCAGCTCAATGTTAATGTCATTAACTCTGAGGCGAGAGGAGAAGAGAGGGATCGCCTTACAATCCAGACAGAGGGGGACAATGACGCTAAGTCGCTAATTACGGAGACATCGCTAGCTGGATCTCCTGGCTTTTATAGCATCTAGAGAGAGAGAGTCAATTCAATTAGTCGTATATTACAGCGGCTGGGGGATGAATCAACGACTGGGCATATAAACATGTAAAAAGTTGGAGAAAGAAGGAGAGGAGGATAAAAGAAAAGACCTGGGTCTTCCTCACTCTTAAAGATCCAACCGTGGGGTATGAAAAAGAAAGAGTGCAACAGAAAGAGGGAAATAAAATAAATGATCTGGGTCTTCCGTATCTCTGACCTCCTCTGCTCTCGTGGCCCCGCAACCCACCACATTTCATCCTTAATGAAAGGATGCTGTAAAAAACAACTCTCATCGTAGTAGGAGGGCCGTGGCCATGCGATCTGCAGATCTCTTCCACGTTGAGGATCCCATTAGATAGAGAACACTAAAAGGTAATTGGATTTCCCCCTCCAGTTATCTTCATCTCTGTCACCCTCAACCCGCTATAATAACTTACACTCCAGGCCAAAGATAACTCAATTCAGAGAGAGAGAGAGAGAGAGAGAGAGAAAGAGGGATGGAGGGAGAGACCGAAATAAAGAAAAAGAGGGATAGGGGGAGAGGGAAGAGGGATAGGGGGAGAGGGAAGAGGGATAGGGGAGAGGGAAGAGGGATAGGGGGAGAGGGAGACCGAGAGAAAGAAAGAGAGGGGTGGGGGAAGAGGGATGGGGAGAGAGAGAGAGAGAGAAAGAAAGAGAGAGAGAGAGAGAGAGAGAGAGAGAGAGGGAGACCGAGAGAAAGAAAGAGAGGGATGGGGGAAGAGGGATGGAGAGAGAGAGAGAGAGAGAGAGAGAGAGAGGGGGGGGGAGAGAGGGAGAGCGAGAGAGACAGAGAGAGAGCATATGTTACGAGTCTCCAAAGCAAAGGGTGTCTAAATCACGCGGCTCCTCTATCACACCCTTCCCGTGGATATGAACTCTGACAGGGAGCAAACATAAATTTGTTTTTATCTATTGAATAATTCACTTTCCTGGTGGCTGCAGTTTCCTTCATGGTCCGTGTCTGTAGTGGTAGAGCGCCACTGCCAAAGGACCTAGTCCCAGACCCCTGCCAGGGTGGAGAAGGACTACTCTGTTCCCCAAGTGATAGTCAACAGGAAACACACCAAAGGTGCAATTCATTTCAGCTGGAAGATTCTTTAAAACAGTGAAGGGTGTCAGGGCACAACCAAATCACCGACTTTTTGCGCTCGGCCACACCCCAACATGTTTCTATTTCTGTCCTCCAACAGTAAACCTGAGAAGCAGGTGAACAAACACTGATTTAAAATAAAAAATAAAATTGAAGACTGAGAGGAAAACTGTTTTCCCCTGGGGCATGTTTCATTGAGGCTGTTATTTTTATGGTGGCGGTGCAAAATGAAACCATGAAACCGATGGCTCGAGGAGGGCTCAAGCCAGAGCCGGAATGGAGGAAAATCAATACGGCAATATCAGTGGTTGCACTTATCAGGGCCTCACTTCTTCCAGAGGTCACAGAGGAGCGGCTACATTTAAGTGGGGAATTCAATTGTGAAACATAGATTTGGCCTTAGCTATGGTGGGTATCTGATTAAAGTTGATTGGCTATACTGTAGGGGCTGAGGGGAGAGAACAGAGAGAGAATACTAAACAACAGTCTTGAACAAAGAGAGTTAACAGTTGGCTACGGTGGTTAGTGGGTATCTGATTACAGTTGATTGGGCTGAGAGGAAGGATGGTGTGGTTGGACACAAAAAAAGTGGATTTTAATAAATACAAGAGTTGTAACACTTTGTGCGATATGTGGGTTGCGTAGTGAAATACGTCCCTGCACACAGTGCTTGATATGTGGGTTGCGTAGTGAAATACGTCCCTGCACACAGTGCTTGATATGTGGGTTGCGTAGTGAAATACGTCCCTGCACACAGTGCTTGATATGTGGGTTGCGTAGTGAAATACGTCCCTGCACACAGTGCTTGATATGTGGGTTGCGTAGTGAAATACGTCCCTGCACACAGTGCTTGATATGTGGGTTGCGTAGTGAAATACGTCCCTGCACACAGTGCTTGATATGTGGGTTGCGTAGTGAAATACGTCCCTGCACACAGTGCTTGATATGTGGGTTGCGTAGTGAAATACGTCCCTGCACACAGTGCTTGATATGTGGGTTGCGTAGTGAAATACGTCCCTGCACACAGTGCTTGATATGTGGGTTGCGTAGTGAAATACGTCCCTGCACACAGTGCTTGATATGTGGGTTGCGTAGTGAAATACGTCCCTGCACACAGTGCTTGATATGTGGGTTGCGTAGTGAAATACGTCCCTGCACACAGTGCTTGATATGTGGGTTGCGTAGTGAAATACGTCCCTGCACACAGTGCTTGATATGTGGGTTGCGTAGTGAAATACGTCCCTGCACACAGTGCTTGATATGTGGGTTGCGTAGTGAAATACGTCCCTGCACACAGTGCTTGATATGTGGGTTGCGTAGTGAAATACGTCCCTGCACACAGTGCTTGATATGTGGGTTGCGTAGTGAAATACGTCCCTGCACACAGTGCTTGGGACAGAGAATCACAATCGAATGGCTTTCCCAAAAGAAACAATCAAACAAAACAGTTGTGGTACGCATGTACCCAATACTAAATCTATTAGGGGTTAATGAGTGGAATCACACCCATTTACAAGAACACAAATACTATCTCCCTAACAGAATAGAATGAGATTCCAGCCTGTTAAAACGTATTCTTTCTCCACCGCTGTGGTTTTACTGGAGACAACCGGGGACTGTAGCTACTAAATAATACAGGAACAGGAAACAATGATGTCCTTGGCTGTCTTTGAGGCTCGTCAGACACATCCTCATTCTGTAACTCAACGGTACTGTCAAAGACTACCACACACACACACACACACACACACACACAAGTAACCAGAAAAACAACTGGGCCTGCTTGGAAGACGATGGAGAGAAAACGGAGACACTAACTAGGCCCTCTTCTTGTGGGACGATGTGGGAAAAATAGGTCCAATGTAACGACACAATGTGTTCCTTTTGCTTTCCTTACAGTATATCAGAGTAGGATCCAGTCGAAGGATGTTTCCTCCTGTAGGACTCCTCAGTGCCAGAGGGAGACAGATGATAGGATGAGAGGGACTAGTGATGCGGACAGGAACATCAGCTACACTACGTGGGCCAATTAGATAGAATTGGAGAGCTGGGGACAGCCCCTGGTGTGTGTGTGTGTGTGTGCATGTTTCCATCGGTGCAGACATATCCTGGCCCTCGCTCGGCTGAGAGAACATAACATGGCCTAATCATGGTGAGTTTGAGGGAGGAAATGAGGAGTGATGGGGACACAGACTCAAGACACCACTCCTGTTCATAACCTCAGGGCAGTGAGGTAGAGGCTAGTTTGTGAGCCCTGTGCTGTGTTCTTATGGAGCTGCCAACTGTCTGTGCTGTGCCTCAGGCCCCTCCTCCTCTCCACACCTCTATCGTGCCGTTGTTCACACAGCTGTCTGACACACACACACACACACACACACACACACACACACCCTGTGTGTGGAGTGTTAGCCTCGTCAAATAGGCTGTGTGTGTCACGCGTCAGAAATCTATCTGCATAAACACCCGGGTCTGACTGCCCCGCACTAACGATGATTGGACGACCGGTCGAGTCAGGCCACACCTCCCGAGGAAATGATTGACAGGGTGAGGCCGGTGGGTGGAAAGGACGTGGACAGTGTGTACTGCTGTTGCCAGTCAGATAGAAATGCAGACTTGACTAGGGTCTGCGTCCCAAATCACACCATATTCACTCTATGGGCCCTGGTCAAAAGTAATGCACTAAATAGGGAATAGGGTTCTATTTGGGACACAAGCTAGAAGAACATGGGAGCAAACATTCAAACGAACCGAGGCAACCAACCAACCTGAGGCAAACCATCGACATGCTTTCCTTTCCACCCCCTCAACAATTTGCTTTAAACAGTCATGAGGGCTTTTTTTTCATTCTGTAGGAGAGACCCTGCCTTGAACCTTAAAGAAAGCATAACATTTTACAACTACGGTAAGGGGGCGAGTGAGGGTGGAGGGACGGGGGGTTGAGACAGTCGGCCCTTCAGACCAGCAGTTCTGTGGGCTGTCTGCAGGTTTAAGTACTGCCAGGGTCTTGAGAAAGGAGGGGGGAATGAAGGGAGTGATGGAGAGGGAGGGGAGGATGCTGTATTCCTGTCACTGTGGAAATACTCCCCCAGCGGGACTATAACAGACAGGCTCTCAGCAGGGCAGGAAATGATTCAGAGAGATCAGGACGGAGACAGAGGAGAGAGGGATGAAGGAGAAGGGTGGAGGCTGGCACTAGGCCGGGAGGTTGGCGCAAGGCTGGGAGGTTGGCGCTAGGCTGGGAGGTTGGCGCTAGGCCGGGAGGTACGGGGATAAATTAACATGGAGGCTGTTTGGCTAGGATGCCGTGCCAAACGTAAACTACAGCCGGCCACTCCAGTGTGAGATGTTATTATACGTGTTGGGGTTGTCTTTGAAAAGACAACATTTGTTCTCTAGGTTGCTATGACAGGTCTGTAATGACTAGACAGACAACCGTGTGTGTGTGTGTGTGTGTGTGTGTATATAGAGGACTTTATACCCCCTCGCTGGGTGTTACATTCTGAGCTGTTTTTGTTCAATATGGCCAGACAGAACATGAAAATATGAAACTATCAACCTATCCTATCAACCTCAGCTTAATGGGATCTGCTTAAAGCTACAAATATACTAAAATAACTCCTGCTGCTCTCACAAAAAGACATGGAAAGGATAAATAAATGAGGACTATGTTTCTGTTCCAAGATACGAGGGTCAGGAAAGGGGTTGGAAGTTATTGGTTCATTTCTAAGTTTTTCTCTTCAAGTCATTCTCCCCCTCAAGCTAAAATCAGGACCCCATTTTGGATTGAATGGATTTTCCTGTTTGCTAGCTACCTGCACCAGCCTTGGTAATTTCAAATTCCTAAATTATGTCAGGAGCCATTTTGGATCAAGTATGTTCTCTTGTTTACCAGCTGCCTGGTCTATTCTCCTCAATCATTCACCTGAGCTTAAATCTGGACTCCATTTTGGATTTAATGTGCTAGTTTCATGTTAGCCAGTTTCCTGGCCCAGACTGTATTTTACCTCAAACTCAGCGTGTTTGTGGATGTCCTCGGCTCTCTGACGGCTCAGGATGAACTCAGCCTCATTGGCCACCCGCACCAGGTGGTCCTTCATGGTGTGGCTTAGTAGCCTGAGAGAGAGGAAGGACAGAGGAAGACATTTCATACCATCAACAGAACTGTATCAATTTGTAATCAGTGGGAAAAAATGATTACTGATTTGAATAAATGAATTATGTTTGGATTAAGATGTAATAAAATTGGTGGAAGACATACAAAAAACTATTAATATTTAGCAAGTGGTCAAACAAAGTTAATTAATAGACTAGGTGATAGGTTGAAAGCTGTTCAATCAGGTTTTCATACACCATACACACTGCACAAACAAGCTCTCTCAATGTGCTACAATATGAGTGCTGCAGTACCTGAACATGGAAGACCTCCCCTTTAATGACCGTATAACATCCATAAAATGGAAGGCCTCCCCTTTAATAACCCTATAACATCCATAAAATGGAAGGCCTCCCCTTTAATAACCCTATAACATCCATAAAATGGAAGGCCTCCCCTTTAATAACCCTATAACATCCATAAAATGGAAGGCCTCCCCTTTAATAACCTATAACATCCATAAAATGGAAGGCCTCCCCTTTAATAACCCTATAACATCCATAAAATGGAAGGCCTCCCCTTTAATAACCCTATAACATCCATAAAATGGAAGGCCTCCCCTTTAATAACCCTATAACATCCATAAAATGGAAGGCCTCCCCTTTAATAACCCTATAACATCCATAAAATGGAAGGCCTCCCCTTTAATAACCCTATAACATCCATAAAATGGAAGGCCTCCCCTTTAATAACCCTATAACATCCATAAAATGGAAGGCCTCCCCTTTAATAACCTATAACATCCATAAAATGGAAGGCCTCCCCTTTAATAACCCTATAACATCCATAAAATGGAAGGCCTCCCCTTTAATAACCCTACAACATACATAAAAAGAGGAAAATTAAGCATGCAAAATTAGCAGGAAATGTGATTAGGACAAGACACACACACAACCACATGAAATCCCTTTAACTCTGACCTAACATGTGCTAATTGATTTGTTAATGATATGCATCTGACACAGGGGGAATCTTTGCTCCTGTTGCTACATATGTAGCCAATCCACCCCCTTCCTCTTATCTAAGCTAATAAAACATTCATGTGTGTGTGTGTGTGTGTGTGTGTGTGTGTGTGTGTGTGTGTATAGGGGCCAGAGAGGCCACTCACTGGCCCCAGAGGTCAGGCCTGTGCAAAGTGGAACAATAACAGGCTAGGGGCCGGGCTTGGGGCCTGTAACCCAAGCCTGCTGTTTCAGAGCAGGGCAACGGGGGAGCGGAGGTGCCTGGGCCTCTGTAGCCTCTCCAACCCCCGGCCCCTGGCCCAGCCATCAATAACCTCAACACTCTCTTTATGACGCCTTACTCTACACTCTTTCACACACAGGCAGGCACACACACATAAAACCATGTACAGACACACACGAGCATACATACACACACGAATATAGTACGTGCGCACACTTGGACAGACACATACTTCTTACACCCAAACCTCTCTCTATCACTCACACACACACACACACACACACACATCTAAACAGGGAGTTGATGGGGTATAGTGTTACAGCCCCCCCATTGCAAATCAACAGGCTTTCACTGAGACCCAGTTCTAGATTACAAAGCAGCCTCTCTGGAGTGGATTACAACCTCCTCATCCTCTAATCCTTCCACTTTTCTTCCTCCTCTATCCTACTCCTTCCCTCCTCCTGCTTCTCTTCCACCTCTTCTTCCTCTCCTTCTCTCTCTACGATTCTCTCCTCCTCCTTTGCCTCCGCCTCCTCTTACTTGTGTGTGTGTGTGTGAGCTTGTGTGTGTGTGTGAGGAAGTCCATCAGTGGATGCATTAACGTTTTCCTAGATTAGCGTTCGGTAATTCTCCAGCCCGGGGGATCGTTAATGTAAATCCAGGACCTCTAACTCCAAATTGATGGAAGTTGTTTGGTCCCAGGAGTGATATGGGAATGCTGATCCTGGATAGTACGGACAGCAGAAGGGACATGGAGAGGGACAAGGAAGATGGGAGATTCCCCAAGCTTCATGAGGAGTCAGGGATTGCAGTCACCCCTGTCACCCGTCCTCCGGGACAGGCAGGTATTGACAGAGCCTTGAACTCTATACGGCTCCCCTCAGTTCCACAGATCCTCTTTACTCCAGTATGGATTTCTCTCTTCAATAGAGGCCCTAATGGTGGCCGTGAGGGCCGTGAGCCTTGAGGGCCAGGGGCCGCGCTATGGATCGACCAGAGTGGGACATAATGAAGTGGTGATGGTCGGAGTGGGTCGGACGGTGTGTGTCCGCGTGCGTGTCAGAAAACATACCTGCCCTCGTTGACCAGCTCGATGAAGGCCAAGCCGGCGTTCTTCTGGATAGAGTTCTGCCACTCCTGAAACACAAACACTGGGACATTAGCAACAACACATAAACCACATACTGGGGACATTAGCAACAACACAGAAACCACATACTGGGGACATTAGGAACAACACAGAAACCACATACTGGGGACATTAGGAACAACACAGAAACCACATACTGGGGACATTAGCAACAACACATAAACCACATACTGGGGACATTAGCAACAACACAGAAACCACATACTGGGGACATTAGCAACAACACAGAAACCACATACTGGGGACATTAGCAACAACACAGAAACCACATACTGGGGACATTAGCAACAACACAGAAACCACATACTGGGGACATTAGCAACAACACAGAAACCACATACTGGGGACATTAGGAACAACACAGAAACCACATACTGGGGACATTAGCAACAACACAGAAACCACATACTGGGGACATTAGCAACAACACAGAAACCACATACTGGGGACATTAGCAACAACACAGAAACCACATACTGGGGACATTAGCAACAACACAGAAACCACATACTGGGGACATTAGCAACAACACAGAAACCACATACTGGGGACATTAGCAACAACACAGAAACCACATACTGGGGCCATTAGGAACAACACAGAAACCACATACTGGGGCCATTAGCAACAACACAGAAACCACATACTGGGGACATTAGCAACAACACAGAAACCACATACTGGGGACATTAGCAACAACACAGAAACCACATACTGGGACATGAGCAACAACACAGAAACCACATACTGAGACATTAGCAACAACACAGAAACCACATCCTGGGACATTAGCAACAACACAGAAACCACATCCTGGGACATTAGCAACAACACAGAAACCACATCCTGGTACCTTAGCAACAACACAGAAACCACATACTGTTACTCTATGCACATGACTTTACACATAAGTCAGTGTGGATGGACAGAGGGGTAAATGAAGGAACAGTTAGAAAGAGAGAGAAATAAAGATTCATTTTGCCCCTTCCGCCCTCAGCACCAATTATGTCTGTATAATATTATGTTGAGTGAGCCTGAACAAGGAGCGGTCAGCTGGTATACATAGCAGCCCTATAGAAGAGCTGCTGTTTCTGGCAGTCAGCTCGCTGGAGGAGAGGAATGAGAAGGGAGGGAAGTGAAGGCATTTATCATGATATAACTCACACATTTCCTCCCTTTGAGCAGTGTTATGGTCAAAGGTGTCAGTCTAAACAATTCAATAAACCGCAGCTGAAACGCCAAGGCGGCCCTGAGTGAGTTTAAATCGGCAATTTGGTCAGGAAAGGGGACTTGACGGTCGTCGTCTTTCATGTTCGGTTCAATCTTTCAACACCTTCACAACGCAACTGTCAAAAGAATAATAAAACAACAAGGAGCTGGGCATGTGGGTCGGACGTTTAGCTCTCGCTCTCTCCTTCCCCTTTCTTGGTGATACGGATAGAAAACATTCAACCTCACGTTAAAGAGCTAATGCCCTGATAAAACCACCCACAACTTCAACATGCCACTTTGTCAGGAAATGTGTCTGTATGGTGGGTCAGTAATGGGGTCTTTGTTTAATAATTCATGTCTAATCACTAGTTATTTCCTGTGACAGTAAACAAACCCTGACCCCCAAAATCTTCCTTTACACACACAGTGATATACTGTATATCTAACACTATTTGACTGGTAGTGAAAACGGAGGACAGATACATTGTAACCAAAACAAACAAGGTCCAACTGTGTTAACAAGTGGAGGGAGGGTTATGGTGTGTGTGTGTGTGTGTGTGTGTGTGACAGGACAGTGGTCAGTGTATTTAATTGTGCTGTCATCATCTCTTCAACTGACAGAGGGAGCTGGAAGCTGGGTGTTGGTGTGTGTAGACGTTATTGGTAAACATAGAGGCCTGGGGGCTGAAGATAGACGACAGACAGAGCTAGAGGAGAGAGAGCTCATTTGCTTCTAATACCAAATCAGACGTGTGTGTGTGTGTGTGTGTGTGTACACATAAGTATGTGTGAATGTGTTTTTGTACGTTTCCAACAGCACCATAGGTTTTCCACTTTGATAACATGACAAGTGAAAAGGCATCAGAACCAATCACACCCAGGCAGAACAGAAACCATTCTGTCCCAATGCCTGTACATCCTCAACCAGCCTGTAACCAACTGTAGATTAGTGGGATAACAGACTTGGGTAATTTAACCAGAATGCAGCAGTGTTTTGTGTCCCGTTAGGCCCTATTGGCGTTGACTACACAGTCATAATAAAGTGTGCACAGAGGGAATAGGCCAGTGTGTCTGTGAGGGGAGTAGAAACAGTGAGTTTGACAGTGAGCCCTGTTTTGGGCACCAAATGGGGAGGGATAATCTAGACTTATCCAATAAGAGGCACCCATTTTCGTTTTCTGTTGAAAAACATTTTTAAACGTTTTCTGTTGCCTGCCCGAAAGAACATGACCCAGGCAAATGGGCCTCAAAGGCTGAATGACGATAGCCATGAGCCTCGGCAGACCTGCCCTGCAAGCAGTGGGGGACACGCAATGCTACTCTATGTTATGCTATGCAGCGCTGCGCCACGCCGTCCTACCGGGCCTGAAATAAACACCACAGGAAGTGCAGACATAAACAGGTCTGGCTCTGCTCTCAGGAACAACCAGGAAGCAGGAGAAAGGGGACGTTGTCTCCTGAGAGCAGGGAGTTTCCTTATTTCTGCCCTCTGGATACTATTGAACTGTTCTAGTGACGGAAGGGATCTTGTTTGATATATTCCAAAACAGAGCTCATCATGGACACATAGCTTATTTTGATGTAAGTTCTGCTGGTGTGAAAATGAAATCTATTTACAGTACAATGGCATGGAACAGAAGTTTAAAGTATTTTCTTCAATCACTTGTGATTAACCATCCCACTTCACATTACCACAGATCCCCACGAGGCATTCTGAACAGGCACGCCAAGGTCATATAAACAAGACTAATGTCCCCATTATGAGACAGAAAATGACATTATTGTTGAATTAAAAAAGGTTATGACCCTAATCAGAGGGGTCACACACACCTCATGGTGACAAACGGGAGGCTATCTATCAGACAGCTCTGTGATGGGGTATGGATTTCTTTGGCTGCCCTGGTCAGTGCGGTCAGGCTTTTATGGCTGTGATAAGGGCCATTCCATAACCCCATCCTTACCCTGATGAGAGGATACAAGCAGCCATTTGTGACCTCTAACCTGACATCAGGAGACTACTCCACCACCGCAAGATGTTCTACCCCTGGTCCTGTCTCATCGGTACGACCACCAGTCAATGTGATCCTGATGTTGGACCATTACCCAGCGTGTGTATGTTTCCCCAATGTCAGGATCAAAAGCCAAGCTCCATTCAAACCAAATGCCATTCTCAATCAGAAGTCAATAAGCCAGTTTCTATGTTTGGTTTATGTCTGATGACTCCATGGCAATGAGTCCCCACACCCACCCACACACACACACTTCCTCATTACCACTGATTATCCATAATGAAGGTTTAAACTCCAAAACTAGTGACAAAACACAGACTTCCCCACAAACTCCTCTCTGAAACGTCAAACCCCCCCCAAAAAACCTGGGTTCTCCCCACCAAAAATAAACAAGTCGCTTGTGTGTTTCAGTCCCATCAGTCATAATCACAAGTATTTGTTAGTTTGGTAAAGGGGCTGGGGAATAGGACTTTACAGGAGACAAAGAGAGCACGAATCGTCGTAAGAGCTAAGTGTGTACTGTGTGCTTCCTTTCAGCATTGGAACCAGAACAAAAATAAGTCCAGTGGAGTTGTGTCCTAAATGGAACACTATTCCCCATTTAGTGCACTACTTGATACTTTTTAACCGGGGGCAATGGCACACAATTTAGAGAATAGGCTGCTATTTGGGACGCGGAGTAGTCTCGTTGTTATAGCTACGCCTTAGAAAAATGTACAAATACAAACAAAACATTACTACAGTGTCTCTTTGGCCAGTGGAGGAAACTGAATTACGTGGCGACGTACAGTCACGACGAGAACTGCTAGACATAACATGCCGTGCTCTCCTGTTAAGGGCTGACGGAGGAACAGAACTCATTCATTGTTGTCCATCGGTTTCACATTTAAGAATGAAAGACTGAATAAGAAACTGTCAGTAAAGCCACAGAAACATGCATTTATAGTAGATGATACTAGTAGATATGACGTGACGTTGGTGGTTAACCCTTTAAACCACGTGGCGACAAGACGGTGACACAGAAGCCGTTCAGAATAATGAAACAAACGTTTGTGAAATGACAGAATATTCTCATTTGTATCCAAATATCTCTGACTTGCAAACTTTAAAAAATGAAGTGTTGTCTACGATGAGAGATCAAAGACATTGTGCAAACAACATGCATTCATTTCAGAGTCAACAGTTGAATGCTCATTCCACCTATAACCGGTTGCTGAAGGATAAGGAAGTTGACAAGTTCATTTCCTAATCTGGTCGCCGTATCAAAAGGACTTGTGACAGCGAGTGTCGACAAAGTCTAATTGCGGATGGGACTTCCTCAACACTCAACAACCCCACATGCCAGTTCTCAGATGCTATCTGTGTTTAAGGAAAACATCTCTCAAAAAATGGCTTGCGTCCGTGTTTGTGTGATCACATTCACACATAAAAAAATACTAATATTTATCTTGCAGAAAAGCCTAGTTGAAATAACGATCTGGGTTGAGGAGTGATTAGTATTTAAGGGTGGTGATTGAGAATAGTGGAAATTACTAATAAGACACTCACATAGGTCATTTCTAGGGTAAAAAATACAAGCAAACATGAGTTTGAACTCACCCCAAAACATTATCAATGCTAAACTATGTTCTCACCATCCAACAGTAAACCTGCACTAATCCAGTGTAATAGCTGATATTATGGTTCATTGTCAGAGCTCCAGTGATCCGACCCTTCCAGAGTTAACCTGTTTAACAGATGGACACCTCTCCTCAAGTCAATGGGCAGATCAGCAGACATTGACTTTCTTCCCTGGAGCACTTGGCTTCTCCCGACCCCTGACCTTTAACCTCTAGGCTGAAAATAGAGAGCGGCAGGACTTGGAGTTTAACCCAGGAGCACGGCATCACTACGGCTACAAGAGCAATACTCTCTGACCTGAGAGCTAGAGGACTACGACTCTTAATGACCCGAAGGTGAAAACAGCCTGGAGATGTCTGTCTGTGGTTGACTTTCCCACTTAGTCTTGTCTTTGTGATCAAGGCAGAAATTGAAAAGTTATTTTCAGATAGTGTATCTGCCTTGGATTACAAAGTGGGTTATAAAATCAGATGGTACGTACATAACAAAGTAGGGTGGTTACGAGCATAGTTGTACAGATGGCTTTGTATTGATTTATTCTATGTGTATGGTGTTGTATGGGGCTGTTTTGAACTGTAGGGATTACTGTTGTTTTCTTGTGTTTTGTCCATATTGTGTGTATTCCATTGGGGGCCATGTTAGAACAAGTTAATTTAATTTGGGGTTGTACCCAGTGCATCGTTTTTTCCAATACAATTTAAATCAACCAATCAATCAATCAATCAATCAATCAATCAATGACAAGACCAAACAAGCATTCACAGATGTCCACTGGTTACATTTCTACCCCTTCCTGCTGACTTTTTAATGGATCAAGAGCGTAGTCATGTAGTATGAGCTGTTTAGGGACCAGGGGACGTGGGGGAAGGTGAAAGACGGAGGAGGAATGCTCTGAAACTCCGGGGCCGAATGCTTTCCCCATCACTCTTCACAGCCGGAGCAAACACCCTGCTGCGTACTCAAACACACACACAAGGTTCAAGATCAGTGCAATCAAAGTGTTATTTTTCCTCCCTCTCTCCTCCCCCCAGCCCCATAAACCCCAACCGTGTGCCATGGGGAGCAGCACACCAGTGTCCCCCTCTAGTCTGGTCAGAGAGGGGTAATATCAGGCTTAGACAGTCTTTGAAAGGTACTCTCCTGGCTGGGAGGAGAGGGGTAATATCAGGCTTAGACAGTCTGAAAGGTACTCTCCTGGCTGGGAGGAGAGGGGTAATATCAGGCTTAGACAGTCTGAAAGGTACTCTCCTGGCTCAGAGGAGAGGGGTAATATCAGGCTTAGACAGTCTGAAAGGTACTCTCCTGGCTCAGAGGAGAGGGGTAATATCAGGCTTAGACAGTCTGAAAGGTACTCTCCTGGCTGGGAGGAGAGGGGTAATATCAGGCTTAGACAGTCTGAAAGGTACTCTCCTGGCTGGGAGGAGAGGGGTAATATCAGGCTTAGACAGTCTGAAAGGTACTCTCCTGGCTGGGAGGAGAGGGGTAATATCAGCCTTAGACAGTCTGAAAGGTACTCTCCTGGCTCAGAGGAGAGGGGTAATATCAGGCTTAAGACAGTCTGAAAGGTACTCTCCTGGCTCAGAGGAGAGGGGTAATATCAGGCTTAGACAGTCTTTGAAAGGTACTCTCCTGGCTCGGAGGAGAGGGGTAATATCAGGCTTAGACAGTCTTTGAAAGGTACTCTCCTGGCTCGGAGGAGAGGGGTAATATCAGGCTTAGACAGTCTTTGAAAGGTACTCTCCTGGCTGGTAGGAGAGGGGTAATATCAGGCTTAGACAGTCTTTGAAAGGTACTCTCCTGGCTGGGAGGAGAGGGGTAATATCAGGCTTAGACAGTCTTTGAAAGGTACTCTCCTGGCTCAGAGGAGAGGGGTAATATCAGGCTTAGACAGTCTTTGAAAGGTACTCTCCTGGCTGGTAGGAGAGGGGTAATATCAGGCTTAGACAGTCTTTGAAAGGTACTCTCCTGGCTGGGAGGAGAGGGGTAATATCAGGCTTAGACAGTCTTTGAAAGGTACTCTCCTGGCTGGTAGGAGAGGGGTAATATCAGGCTTAGACAGTCTTTGAAAGGTACTCTCCTGGCTGGGAGGAGAGGGGTAATATCAGGCTTAGACAGTCTTTGAAAGGTACTCTCCTGGCTGGGAGGAGAGGGGTAATATCAGGCTTAGACAGTCTTTGAAAGGTACTCTCCTGGCTGGGAGGAGAGGGGTAATATCAGGCTTAGACAGTCTTTGAAAGGTACTCTCCTGGCTGGGAGGAGAGGGGTAATATCAGGCTTAGACAGTCTTTGAAAGGTACTCTCCTGGCTGGGAGGAGAGGGGTAATATCAGGCTTAGACAGTCTTTGAAAGGTACTCTCCTGGCTGGGAGGAGTGAAAACAGTAACACCAACCGGCACTTCATTCTTGCGGCACCCTGCTGATGTGAGCTATGCAGCTAGAGGGGGACCCTTCCTGACAGGAAGAGGGGCCTAGTGGCCAGGGGGACCTCCTAAAATTGAGCGGATTTTAATTTGGCACCAGGCTGTTTTACTGTGAGTCTGCTCAGGCTCGGGGGGGTGCAAAACGGCGAGCGTAAATTGGGATTATTTATACGTGAACATAATCCTGTTTCAAATAAAGATTTTTTTTTTACCTGACATGCAGAGTGGAGACTGACAGGCACTATAAATAAATAAATAGTGTTATCGTACCTTCCAGGTTCCAAACTCATAAGGGTTCGGAATGTACTTGTCTCAGTCTCATATCAGTGTCTGTGCTTGTCAGCTTGTGTACATGGTGAAATATAGTACTATGGTTCACCCTTTGAAAAAAGTGTGGAGTGAAAATGATTTCCTTCTTTGGAGAAACAAAATTGTACTGCCTATACACAGAATTTACATTCGAGTCATTTAGCAGACACTCTTATCCAGAGGAATTTACAGGAGCAATTAGGATTAAGAGCCTTGCTCATGGGCACATCAGCAGATCTTTCACCTGGTCGGCTCTGGGATTTAAACCAACAACCTTTCGGTTACTGGCCCAACGCTCTTAACCGCTCGCCTACCTGCAGCTCGAGCAGTGACCTCGACGCCGACACAGTCTTGCACAAAAGCCGAAACAGAAATGAATTTGTACATGAGTAGAGTAGTACATATGCCATCATGTTACCAATAATTGTACACTCCTGCCCACCCTCCTCCCCCACCACCTTCTCTCAATGTACACCATTGTAGTTGACTCCCCCACCTCTCTATGTACAGGATGGTAGTTGACTCCTCCCTCCACACCTCTCTATGTACAGGATGGTAGTCGACTCCTCCCTCCACACCTCTCTATGTACAAGATGGTAGTTGACTCCTCTCTCCACACATCTCTGTGTACAGGATGGTAGTTGACTCCTCCCTCCACACCTCTCTATGTACAGGATGGTAGTTGACTCCTCCCTCCACACCTCTCTGTGCTCCTCCCTCCACACCTCTCTATGTACAGGATGGTAGTTGACTCCTCCCTCCACACCTCTCTATGTACAGAATGGTAGTTGACTCCTCTCTCCACACCTCTCTGTGCTCCTCCCTCCACACCTCTCTATGTACAGGATGGTAGTTGACTCCTCCCTCCACACCTCTCTATGTACAGGATGGTAGTTGACTCCTCTCGCCACACCTCTCTATGTACAGGATGGTAGTTGACTCCTCCCTCCACACCTCTCTATGTACAGGATGGTAGTTGACTCCTCTCTCCACACCTCTCTGTGTACAGGATGGTAGTTGACTCCTCCCTCCACATCTCTCTATGTACAGGATGGTAGTTGACTCCTCCCTCCACAACTCTCTATGTACAGGATGGTAGTTGACTCCTCTCTCCACACCTCTCTATGTACAGGATGGTAGTTGACCCCTCTCTCCACACCTCTCTGTGTACAGGATGGTAGTTGACTCCTCCCTCCACACCTCTCTATGTACAGCAGGCTAGTTGACTCCTCTCTATGTACAGAATGGTAGTTGACTCCTCCACCTCTCTATGTACAGGATGGTAGTTGACTCCTCCACCTCTCTATGTACAGGTTGGTAGTTGACTTCTCTCTATGTACAGCAGGGTAGTTGACTCCTCACTCCACACCTTTCTATGTACAGGATGGTAGTTGACTCCTCTCTATGTACAGCAGGGTAGTTGATTCCTCTCTCCACACCTCTCTATGTACAGGATGGTAGTTGACTCCTCTCTCCACACGTTTCTATGTACAGGATGGTAGTTGACTTCTCTCTATGTACAGCAGGGTAGTTGACTCCTCACTCCACACCTCTCTATGTACAGCAGGGTAGTTGACTCCTCTCTCCACACGTTTCTATGTACAGGATGGTAGTTGACTTCTCTCTATGTACAGCAGGGTAGTTGACTCCTCTCTCCACACCTCTCTATGTACAGGATGGTAGTTGACTCCTCCCTCCACACCTTTCTATGTACAGGATGGTAGTTGACTCCTCTCTCCACACCTCTCTATGTACAGGATGGTAGTTGACTCCTCCCTCCACACCTCTCTATGTACAGGATGGTAGTTGACTCCTCTCTCCACACCTCTCTATGTACAGGATGGTAGTTGACTCCTCCCTCCACACCTCTCTATGTACAGCAGGCTAGTTGACTCCTCCCTCCACACCTCTCTATGTACAGCAGGCTAGTTGACTCCTCTCTATGTACAGGATGGTAGTTGACTCCTCCCTCCACACCCCTCTATGTACAGGATGGTAGTTGACTCCTCCCTCCACACCCCTCTATGTACCGGATGGTAGTTGACTCCTCCCTCCACACCTCTCTATCTACAGGAGGGATGTAGTGATAAGTGCTGTAAGGTTGGATGCCCTGACAGACTGTTCAGACAATAACCAGTGATCTACAGGACACAGACACTGCTGCTGGCTGATTTATCTGACAGACGCCTCTCTGATAGTGGACTGTCCTGTATCCAATGAGATGATTTATCAGAGTGGAGAGTGGAGGAGAGAGGAGACTAGCTTAGCACACGTATGCACATAAACAGACGCGCACACGCACACACACACACACACACACACACACACACACACACACACAGAGACCTTTAACTGAGTCAGCATTATCTATTTATCAGTGTTGTGGATGGAAACCTTTTTAAGTGATCCACCTTTGAAGGCTCTAGATCCGACATGGTGACAGAGAGAAGCTAGGCCACGGTTCGTTGTCATGGAGAGAGCCTGTCACGGCGAATTAAGGCCGTTGTCGGTGAGGAGAGAGGCCTTGCGGAGAGAGCGCTGTGCTCGGACTGACGGAGTCTCAGAGATGATAGTCACATAATACCCAACAAGTCTCAGCTTTGAAGGATCCATCGCAAGCAATTACCTGAGAGGAACAGGATGTCTTGATACTCCGATTGGGGAGCTGGATCAGAGCCATCTCTTCCATCCCTCCTTTTAGTCCAAAGGATTCGACTTAACAATGAGCGTGGATGCAGTTCCTCATCAACCCAAAGTTAGATTGTCATCCCAATGAAAATAACATTTCTGGTTGACTTACTAAAAAGCCCACGGATGCCAGAAAACCAATGAGTTCATTGAAACATTAAACAGCAAAATGAAATGCCTTCCTTTATCAACAACCTTGGAAACAACAACTGGACCTACGGTACAGGATACTACATCTACACGACTGTACCTCATCCTAGAGAGAGAAATGCTGGATCTATCACTAGGTAGAGTTCAAGCCATGTTTATGAAACCACACCACCACGCCATTATTCCATCACTTTGTATATGCTGATCAATACAACCACAAGAGACCAAGCAATGAAGCAATAACGTCTCTGACATTAATGTCTCTGATCTCAGATCAAAATGGATCTTTAATTGGGTAGAGGAGTAGCGTTCTTTACAGACGGGGTCCTATCAAACAGTGGTTTAGTATCCCCTCCTCAATGCCAGGCTGAAGTGGCCCTGTGTTGTATGTCTCATACGAGTCGTGATTAAAAACTCCTCTGTGGCCCCTAGCCTATCGACCTCTGACCCCAGTCCCACTCCATCTCAACCCCTCAGGAAATTAATAAAACATTTCAGACATGATAGCTATCGCATCGTGCCATCATGGATGAGAAGGATGAAGTGAGAGGAGGGGGGGAAGAGAGAAATCTATCAAAATCATCTCAATCTCCTCCAGCGGACCAACGCTTGGGGCTCACTCATTGGGGTCTACATTCTCAAGATGGCCGCCGATTGAAGCGCTTCCTGTGGGGTTCAAGAGCATTTCCTGTGCCGGAGGGCACTGCGGCTGGCGTATTTAACATCATCAATCACTCCCTGCCTGCCTTTCTTTCTCTCACTTTCCCAGTCAGAGAGAGAGAGGAAACAGAGGTGCATGCAAATCACAGGAAAAAAAATGTCATTATCGCCACAACACAAGTCTGGCTGGAATTTAACCCAGGGAAGAAAAACAGATCTCTCTCTCTCATGAGATTATATATATATATATATCTCTCAAGGTAGATCATATCACCAACACCCCCTCCCTCCTCCTTTCCACACAACAACACAATTACATTTGCTTCGGCTGTGAGAGAATTTGGTTGGATGATTTACTGAAGCAATCAACGCCATCTTGGACCGTTCCCTTTTCCCATAGAGAGAGAAAGTCATAATGCTTCAGAGAGACAGAAAGAGAGAGAGCTAGAGAGACCAGTGGGACTGGGGGCCAGGGGCCCTCTTTCTCTCGGTCGGCAATCACCAGATTCTGCCTTTGATTATATTAGCATTAAACAACACCCTGACAGATATGACAAATAGGGGCATTAGAGCATGTCATTTATTCTCCACTCCCTCCCTCTCTCCAGGACCACTAGGGTTCACTTCCCCTCCCCGACGTCCCCGCGCCCCGCTAGCCCACATCCACACTGCCCCGGTGACACCAGAACGGATGTGTAATCTCTCTAGATTACCTCTCTTTTGGAGAACAAGTGAAGTGAATAATGGGAAGTAAATGGGATGGAGGGGAGGAAAAGGGGAGGAGGAGGGGAGGAAAAGGGGAGGAGGATGAAAAAGGCAGATGAAAGGCGGTGTTTCTTTTTAAAATAAAACAGATTAAAAAAAGTGCAGTGCGGTCTGAGAGAGAGGTGCCATTAATCAATTGTGTTTTCTGTTTTTTGTGGTGTTTTAAATAGGAAACCCCTCTTCTGCTAACAAACCAGGCCCAGCGGGGATACAGTTATTATCCTGCATCTTTGGTGGTGTGTGTGTGTCTCTGCACTGTGGGGGTGTGTGTGTGTGTCTGCTGCACTGTGGGGGTGTGTGTGTGTGTATCTCTTCACTGTGGGGGTGTGTGTGTGTGTGTCTGCACTGTGGGGGTGTGTGTGTGTGTGTCTGCACTGTGGGGGGTGTGTGTGTATCTCTTCACTGTGGGGGTGTGTGTGTGTCTCTGCACTGTGGGGGTGTGTGTGTGTCTCTGCACTGTGGGGGTGTGTGTGTGTGTCTGCACTGTGGGGGTGTGTGTGTGTGTCTGCACTGTGGGGGGTGTGTGTGTCTCTGCACTGTGGGGGTGGTGTGTGTCTCTGCACTGTGGGGGTGTGTGTGTGTGTGTGTCTCTGCACTGTGGGGGTGTGTGTGTGTGTGTGTCTCTGCACTGTGGGGGTGTGTGTGTGTGTCTCTGCACTGTGGGGGTGTGTGTGTGTGTCTCTGCACCGTGGGGGTGTGTGTGTGTCTCTGCACTGTGGGGGTGTGAGTGCATTTGGTTGGGTACTTGTCTGTATAGGAGCAGTGTATGTGTTCTTACAAGCCTATAAGGAAATAGTATGTTTGTGATTATGTACGAGGTGTGTCTCTCATCCATGTGTGTGTAACACACTGTGTGTGGGTGTGTTTGTATGTGTGTGGATGGGTGCTTGTGTATTTCTGTGTCCTTGTGTGTATGTGTGCGTGTGCGCATGTGTGTGCGCATGTGTGTGCGCATGTGTGTGCGCATGTGTGTGTGCATGTGCGGTATATCCATGAATGTGAATGTCCAGCAGACCATGGCCTCTCCCTGATCCCTGCTCCCCACCATTAGCTGTGTGATCTATCTCCAGTTTATTGACACCCAGCCCATTGATCTACTGCTGCACCACACCTGCTATGATTCCTCCATCAGCGCCGCACTAAATAAACTTGGACACAGAACACAACCAAACAGAAGGGGAGGCTGCTAACCGGAATCAATGCAAAGCAGAATTTCCCCTCCTCATCAGGTTGGCCCCAGCCACAGAGGAACGCTGAGGGCCACTGGGGCCGACGCTAAGGGTCAAAGGTGGACGGACAGGTCGGGAACCCTTGACCTTAAGGCCAATATCAGCTGTCATTAAAGATGCCTTCTCTCTCGTTTGGAGAAAGGGAGCGAGAGATTGGGGTGACTCTGGAATGGCCTGAGGGGAGGTGAGGAGGAGAGATAGGAAGAGATGGTTCCTCCATCTCTCCATCCTGAAGTTACTGCACTCAAGGTGAGGACGATAGGGACGATAACTCAGATGGGGTGAAGAGGAGGAGGGATAGAGAGGGAGGGAAGGAAAGAGAGAGGTGGAGGTAGAGAGAGACAAAGATGGAAGACTTGCCTGAGAACAGAGCAGCATGACCAGCTCTACCACCGAACTGCTGGACTTCATACACACCAGACCTGGAGAAAGAGAGGAGGGGAGAAAGACAGGGAGAGAGAGAAAGGAGGGGGAGAGAGAGGACGTGGAGAGCGAGAGAGAGAGAGGGAGAGAATGAAAGTTTAAACTAAAATACAAGTTCACTGCCATGACAGCCATTTTGGCTGCCTTCTTCAGTGAAAATGTAGACGTGTGTAGTACTGTGTGCACGCTCCAATGAACCCACACACACACACACACACACACACACACACAATCTGACCAGAAGGACCTAATCCGGCGACATCTGCATGGGGACAGAGTAGTATCGATGTGGCCTAATGAGTGGACATGATGTTACTGTAAACTAATACATATTGGGCCTTGTATTACAGGCTGAGACGTGGTTCAGCATACGTCTCATTGATCCTATAGTGGTGGAAGGTCTGAGGGGAAGAGGGGGGCAGTGGAGTGGCCAGGGGTCATTTCATATGCAGAGAGGAAAAGGGACAGTGACCTCTGCATTCTCAGTTACTCTGGTCTGTGCACGCCCACGCACACACGCATGTATGGACACACACGCATAATCCCCCCACACTCCGACACACCCACCCACAACCCCCCACACACACACACACACACAAATCCCTAACCCCCCTCACCCCCCTGCAGCTATCAATCAACTTTCCATTTTGTTTGGTGGCAGTAGACATCCCAAACACTCCCATTAGTGGGCTGACCCCTGACCCAGGCCTCTAGGACCCGCCCCTCCCCTCCCCTCCCCTCCCTGTACCACAGCACAGCAACAATCAGTTAGTTAAAACTGATCCACTGTACTGAGGCCTTTACCAGCCTTGATGTCATTACCAAAGGGCCTGTGTTAGTGCTGTTTAGATGAAGAAGTGTGTGAAATGGCCTGTAATTCTGCAGTGTGTATACTAGTGTGGCTGTGTCTGAGGGTGGGATGGTAGGTTTAGCCCTCAGATCATTGACAGTCAGGTTGGAAATCTAGAGAAACCTTTTATTGGGATAAGTGGTTCATATAAAAGACGAGTTTGATATCATTAGAATCTTGTGTGTGTGTGTGGTGTGTGTGTGTGTGTGTGTGTGTGTGTGTAAGGACTTTGTGACATCTGCTGATGTAAAGAGGGCTTTATTAATGCATTTGATTTGTGTGGGAATCCATGTGGTCCATGATGCTCTCTAGACGGGTACTTACTGGTGCCCTCGATGAGGAGCTCCTGTCCGTGACTACCCAGCAGGGTGCGAGAGAGGAAGGGGGCAAAGTCCACAAAGATCTCTCTCAGTAGGGGGGCAGCCTTATCCAGAGCATGCTCCAGCCTCTCTGAGATACTGAGGGGAAGATTAGACACTCATATTCAAACACATGCACGTTACACGTTTACATCAATACGTCAGCGCCCGGCAAATATGTAGAATAGAATATTCAAATGCATAGAGGTGACTTTATAACTGAAATTGATCCACAAAGCAGCAGCTAAAACCACTACAGAATCCACAATATTGTCTTACATCACAACACAAATAGACAAAAATTAAGAATGTGTGTGTGTGTGTGTGTCACCTCATACTGGGGGCTGTGTCCCGGGTCATTGGGGACAGCGTGGGGACAGATGGCAGGTTGGTGCTGGCTGATCCTGGTGGAAACCAGAGAGCCTCATTATTAATCTGAGAGCAGGACAGGACAGTAGACACACACGAACAGAAGAGCGTACACACACACACACACACACACACACCTCCCTCATCCACCTCAATGCATTTCTACATAAAGGAAGGAGTGGAGTATAAATGTGGTTTCTGGAGATAATCCAGTGGTTCATTATTAGTATCAGTATCATTATCAGTATCAGTATCATTAATAGCATCATTATTAGCATCATTATCAGTATCATTATTAGTATCATTATTAGCATCATTATCAGTATCAGTATCATTATTAGTATCATTATTAGCATCAGTATCAGTATCATTATTAGTATCATTATTAGCATCATTATCAGTATCATTATTAGTAGCAGTATCATTATTAGTATCATTATCATTATTGGTATCATTATCGGCATCATTATCAGTAGCAGTATCATTATTAGTAGCAGTATCATTATTAGTAGCAGTATCATTATTAGCATCATTATTAGTATCATTATTAGTATCAGTATCATTATTAGTACCAGCATCAGTATTAGTATCAGTATCATTATTCGTATCAGTATCATTATTCGTATCATTATTAGTATCAGTATCATTATTAGTACCAGCATCAGTATTAGTATCAGTATCATTATTCGTATCAGTATCATTATTCGTATCAGTATCAGTATCATTCGTACCAGCATCATTATCAGTACCAGCATCATTATCAGTACCAGCATCATTATCAGTACCAGCATCATTATCAGTGCCAGCATCGGTATCAGTGCCAGCATCGGTATCAGTGCCAGCATCGGTATCAGTACCAGCATCGGTATTAGTACCAGCATCGGTATTAGTACCAGCATCGGTATTAGTACCAGCATCGGTATTAGTACCAGCATCGGTATTAGTACCAGCATCGGTATCAGTATCGTTATTAGTATCAGTATCGTTATTAGTATCAGTATCGTTACAGTATCGTTATTAGTATCAGTATCGTTATTAGTATCAGTATCGTTATTAGTATCAGTATCATTATCAGTATCATTATTAGTATCAGTATCATTATTAGTATCAGTATCATTATTAGTATCAGTATCATTATTAGTATCAGTATCATTATTAGTATCATTATCAGTATCAGTATTAGTATCAGTATCAGTATTAGTATCAGTATCGTTATTAGTATCAGTATCATTATTAGTATCAGTACCATTATTAGTATCATTATCAGTACTAGTATCATTACTAGTCTGGTAGCAGGATATGACAATACATTGGCCCTCCTCCACACCAATACATTACTGCACTGAAGGAACGAGTGGCTCAATAAATCTAGTTTCAGAGGGTTTCCATTCTAATGTTCCAGAACGGGTGGATGTATGTGTGTGTGGGATAAGTGTAGTGTAATTGTCTGGTGTTAGATAGTGGATGATGTAGAGCTGCCTCCGTACAGCTTCCTTCCACTTGGGCACAGATCATTTTGTTCATGTATGGCCTAATTAATGCTACATTCATCAGGGAATATTCATGCAGATTGTTTTTTACAAACCAGCATGGATATTAGCAGGGTTTTCCTTTTACACACCACTATGCATACAGGATTCGTTTTCCTTTTGAGCTGATATTGGACTGAACAATTTGAAAATGTTCCAGTAAATAGTGAAAATTAATTTCTATAAAGTAAGCAAAAAAGTCGACTTATTTTAATTAACACATTTGCTTTCATCGCTTTGGGCGCATATTCATGAAATGACTTCCAGGTGCTTTACGACACCGTCCTCGCGGCAGAGACACACGAGTCTATAACGTCTACAAAGCACAACGTTTGATTGATCTGGCAATAAATTCTATTTCACTGTCGCCCATAAATTCCATAATGCCCGGCTGAATACATGGAGGCGAATCCTCTGGTGTTCGGTGGGCTTGTTTTCCCAGCCGTAAGGAAAGGTCTCAGAGCGGGGATAACTCTTAGGGAATGACAGGCTGTGGACTGGAATGTGTGTGTGTGGACACGGGGCCCCGTCTTTAAGCACCACTGTGCTGTGTGGCCCGCTGAGAGGCTCCCGGTGGACATGAAGTAGCTCCTTCAAACAGTGGAGGAGTAAATTAACTTCTCTCTATTAATCCTCCCACTGGCCCCCCTTAAACCCACACACACACACACACTCCTCTCAAACCGCGCACACACACACACACTTACGCAAACATTTCCCACCTAAAACACACACACACACACATATAAAACATGCTCTATCCACACACAGAACATGAAAGGAAATGTCAATAGGTCTTCTGCCCAGTGTTTACCAACTGTCACCATGGACTAAAGGAGTCCTACTCCACTCAATAGACAAGACTTCTACTTGAGTTGAAAGAAATTTGAGCACTTTTACTAAGCTGAGCCTGGTGCATAGAAAACAATGTGGACTTGATAAAGTTTAAACATGAATCTATAACTTGTTAAGCATAATTTATCATTCATATACACTGTATAATTCATAGTTCTACAACACACAGATCACTCGTTCTTTACCTAATGTCAACATGGCATCATCACATTTAAGCCAAACCTAAATAAATACCCCATTAAGACAGAATAAAAGTCCGTATTAGGGCTGCAGTCAGGGTACTGTACTATATAGTGTCTGACAGTGATCCCTGATTACGCACTAATCCTGTAATAATGCTGCTCGGTCTGCCTGCTCTGCTGTGTTCCAGGCTAACTGGATTACACAGCGTGGAGGGAACATTCAGAAAGACACACTGAAATACTATCCTACATTTTAGTCATCTAGCAGACGCTTTTATCCAGAGTGACTTACATGAGCAATGAGGGTTAAGTGCCTTGCTCAAGGGCACATCGGCAGATTTTTCACCTAGTTGGCTCGGGGATTACAGCCCCAACGCTCTTAACCACTAGGCTACCTGCCACCTTATACTGAGGTACTCATCTATGGAACCTAACATAGAAGTACTGCGAAGGCTTAAGGAGGCAGATTAAGGAGTGGTATCAACACAGGTTTTAGGAAGAGCCTGGGGACGGAGCCCCGCCACGCCCCGACTCTTTTACTGTCAGATAAGCTGCAAAACGCATCATATGGTGACACTTTCTGTATTTTGAAAGTTCAATATCTTGAAAACTTCACTGCAGACAAGCAAAACATTCCGGGACTGTATCAACAGTGGACTAATGAAACAAATAGCAAAAGACTGTTTTTTGACAGGTATTTTCCTTGGGCTTGGCTAGCTGGAATTCTTGGTGTTGTCACTGACTTCTTCTTCGACGCAGCTCTGACGTGCCGTCTCCGTAGCATGGTGACCTTACTGCTGGGACACCTAACATACCTCCTAATGTCTGGGACTCACCGGCTGCAGCTTCAGCGGTGGTGCTCTGGGAGGCATCGCCCGTGGAAACCACGGCAACGTTGTTGACTGGTGTCCCGGCGGCCCCCACAGCAGCGGTGGCTGATGGGACAGGAGTGGAGGAGCCTGGGGACGGAGCCCCGCCAACCTTCTTGGGCGCCACCCGAACGCTTCTGTAAAAGATGAGAGTAAATATGAAAATGTGTGTTGAATACTATTACACATTAGAAAATCCATTCCTTGAGACATCTGAATAACTAAGGACATAAGAACAGAACTTTAATCATTCTAGAATATAAACAATAGTGATGTCAGTTTAGTAGGCATACTGCATAGTGAGATGTGATTGATAAGACAAGCTGCAGCATGCGAAAACAACAGTACAGGATCCCATTTAGACAGTAGAGTCATTAGAGGCCTATTTCCCTGACACAGACTATTCAGTAATGGCTGCATCCATCTTGCCTGAAATCGATTGGCTCCCTGCAACACTCACTCACTCACTCACTCAGTAAACGTTGTGATTTATTAAAGAAAGGTGGGCCCATCCACCATTACAAATAATATTGAATCTTCAATACATTGTTAGGGATGTGACCACGACAACATACAACATTGGAAAATCTGGATTCTGGCTCGAAGACAAATGGAGCACACACGACAGAAAAGTAGGAATTCCTGATAAATAAATCTGATATATTTTGGTAATCAGCTGGAAGGAATAGATCATTCAAAGGTATCAGCAGATGAACCTCTTTCTTACACAATACAGCTCAAAGAAAAGAAGCTACCTCACATTGTTCTTGCTATGCATCCCATTTGTTTTGAGCCAGTTGGGACACAGCCTTTGTAGTGGTTTTACTCCTCTACTATTGTTTTAAACACATGGATAACAGACATGGTCATAGACCCACAGCAGAAGCTGTAGTAAACTACTTTACCCTTAGGATACCTTAGGTTACACTAGGGGTGGGCAACATGCGGCCCGTGGACAAGATCCGGCCCGCAAGCCCATTCATTCTGTGTCCCGCTGGAGGTTTGGGGCGGGGGTTTGGTTAAAAAGCACTCTAGGCCACTCTTGAACATCTACAAATAGATAGAAGGTACGTAGACATTATAATGACCCTATATGTTTACACTGTGTCCCTGTCCTCAAGGTCCCTACTGTATACTATGGTCCTGGTCTACCCCATCCATAACAGTGGTCTGGTGTAGGTTACAGATGATGTGGACGTCGATTAAGGCAGGCCCCCCGCAACTCTCTGAGTCAGAGGGGTTGGGTTAAATGCGGAAGACACATTTCAGTTGAATGCATTCAGTTGTACAACTGACTAGGTTTCCCCCTTTCCCCGACCAATGCTGTATCACTATATCTCTACAGTATGGGTCCTAGTGTACTACCATACGTAACATATAGTGGTCTGGTGTGCTACTTGAGTCACAGGTTACTAATACCAGTGTATCCCTCTCCCTAGGGGCCAGTGCTGTAGGAGACCTGGTGCTCTCCTATCAATAACATCCTTACAGGAAGAGAGCGGAAACAGCGTCTGGATAAAGCTGTCAGTTTAAACTAGGCTTCCCGACAGGCCAGTGGCCCTATCAAAGTAGACCTGGGCCTTCTTATCAGTGCTGACACAGAGGGAGCATGGCCTAATCACTACCTACTGGTCAAACACACATACACCACACACACAAACACAAGAGAGAGAGAGAAACTCACACACACAGAGAAACACACACAGAGAGGAGTATGTATACTGGGCTTCAGTAGCTCCGCAGACAGAAAGCTGGCGTTGGTATCAAAGCAGGGCCTGGATGATTTAAGACGGCAGATGACACACATTAGGCTGAAGGTACTTTGGATGTTAAACACTGACTGGTTCTGACCCCGCTGTGATCTATGCTGCAGGATGATACAGTCTGGCTGCAGAAATACCAGCAACGGTTTAGTCTACTGTCTTCACACACACTGTTTAGTACATACAGGTAATGTTTTAGCTACTTCTGCTGAATGCACTTATGTAGGAGACCTGTCCGTTACTATCCGTTCCTCTGGATAAGAGTGTTTGGCATAATTTCTCAAATGAAAACAATGTATTCCACAATGATAGTTGTCTTATTTGGTGTTGTAGTCTTATTTCTAGAACAGGGTTACTGTCCGTAATGTATATGTTAAATTCCTTCCAATCCATCATTGAACAGGAATCAACTTCTGCTGGCTATTTTCAAGCATATCACAGGTTTATTGCCAATATGGCCGCTCTATAATTGTGGTACTGTATAACCATCTGCAGTTCCAATGTTGAATCTGTGACATTAATATGACTTAAAGGGACAGTTCACCCAAATTACAAAACAAGGTATGACAGCAATCCACACTTTGGTTAAGTTTCCTTGGCATTGTTTACACATGCTAACGCTTTAGCATTTGTGGCACAAATCCCATTTATGTCATGGGACCGATATTAGCATTGTTCGCGCATCATGTCCAAATCATTTATAAGTGACTTTCTTGAGCTTCACAATCAATTTGAGATACTTTCGGATGATTTGGCACCAAACAATCAAATATCGGCTCAATGACTTGGATTTGTGCCACAACGGTGCGGATAAAGTTCGGAATGACACAGTTTCATAGGTGCAACATCTAAAAGACCTGCATCATTACACAGAGCTCTGCCATTTCTAAAGGGACCGATTTGTTTATGGAGCCTTTGCTAATGTTAATACGTGGCCCATATACTGCAGAACGAAAGACGTGTATGGCATTGTGGGGGGGCGGGTAAGTTTCTCAAAACCAAGTGAAATCACACAAAAGAGGACTCTTCTATAACATGCCCTTTACACAAAAAAAATAGATATTTGGATGTAAACCGTCAACTTCACCTCAGCCCTTAATTAATGGCCCTACTTCTGAACAGTAAAGGACAGAAGAGATAGGAATTAATACGCTAGCTAATTAGCCTCGGCTCACAGTCAAAAACCCACCGCTGTCCCTTCGCAGTGGTTGGTAACAACTATCCTATTCTGCTTTACGCTTAACCTATTTGTAGATCGAACAATAAAATAGGATGACTCTCCAGGACCCTAGCTTACTAAGCAGTAACTTTATACACAGGCGCTCACTTTCTCACTCACACTTTCAGCCTGTAAGCACATTCCTCGATTCAACTCTTAGGAATAGCACAGATTAATGAAATTGCTTGTGTTTACAAGGCGGCAAGCCCGGTTATTGGTTAAAACTCTAAATGATTCAGGCCCTGACAACCCGAAACCCAGAGCTTTGCTTCTCCCAGCTCCTCTCCTGGTCGTGGGTTTAACAGTAACAGCCAAGCACCTGCTCTGACGGCTGATTAATCGACAGGGGCGTGGGGCTCAACGATAAGTGTAGCTAATAACCTAACTGAATAATTTAAAGGCCTGAGTTGCTGGGGAACAGATGGAGAACCTAACACCAACCCTGTACTGCCACACACCACCCCCCCACCCCCTCCCCATGGGCTTGACATAGCCTTCTCTTACTCATAACCAGTGCAGAGAACCAGACCATGGTCTCTCCTGTCTCTCTCCAGCCGCTGTCGACACCTCTCTCCCTGGGTGCTTCACATCAGCACCACCCCTGATACTAGGGACTCCCATCCAATCTAGTCAGTCCCTTCTGGTATGACTTAGAGTAGACACATCTGACACTGCCCTTTCTGATGGCTATAGTACAGAGTATGTGAATTATTTAATCATCCAACACGTCACGCTAAACATGTTCACGTACCGTGTTTTCAAACATGGTTCACACTGCAAAAGAACAACAGGCCATTAGTCAGACTCCACATGGGAATTGTTAAGTGGGCTAAACCATATTTTTAATTCCCAAGTGGACGTTGAGGTTATCAGATTCCCACCACAGACGAGCTTAACAGGACACATTGAAGTAAATATCCAGATGAACGCTAACTGCATGTCTCATACTGTTGCCCCCTCCAGAGAGGCAGCCCCCCCCCTACCCCCCATTCTCCTGTTTATCCTTATGGCTTATTCATGTAAGGGGGTGGGGGTGGGGCCCCAGCGGCTGTCTGTGTGTCTGTGTCCCATGCAGTCTGGCTCTGATCTTCCTCCCTCCCCTCTCCCTGTGCATGTGAACATGTGAATCATGCCTCCTGTGTTCTTTATATCCCCACAACAACCCCAACCTCCAACGCTCTACCCGTCACTTTCAGTCACAGCGTCCGGTTGGACATGGCCTTGGTGACTTCAGTGATTAAAGACAGTAGTGTTTGGCCTGAGGACAGCAGAGGTGGTGAGAAAGAAGGGAGAGATGGAGCACCCCCCATGTCTCTCCCAGTGTGACAGGGGATCACATTAAAGGTTCCTATTCAAGGAGGCCCATTGTCATCTATCTGGTCTGACAAGTATCTCTGTCATGGCAGTATGCTGTTTGTTGATCACAGTATGTTCAAGTGCCAATGAGCAACTAGCCATGATATTTGCACTCAATAAATTCCCTTGCAATTCCTTACCACAAAACATCACATTTTCAACATGGCCGATCTTTGCGTTACAAGTCCAACTTACAGCATTCAAAATGCCTTACTAACACAAATGTCAAACTAACACCCACATTGGCTGCTGTAACTTGCCATGTAAATCACACTGCTATTCTTCCTCCCATAGATGACTGTTTACCGGGGCTCTGGTTAGCATCAGCAAATATTTGTGGACTTTGTCATAACAGGGGCATATCCCCGAGACGAATGTATGTATGGCAGAATCTAGCCGACCGGGCCTCCATCTCTCTGCCTAGTAAATAAATCAGAGTGATACTTCACCTCTGACCCCGGCCATTTTTATCTGGGAGATCCTGCTTTTTCCACGCTCGTAAATGTAAAACCCTGGGACCAGTTATTTGGATGGGGGAAGGCCGGTTGGTTCCCATATGTTTTGGCGTAGGTGTCAGTCTGTCTGTCTACACAGGCTGTCTGTCTGCACCACTGTCACTGAGACATGCAGGACTTTATGATGAACTACTGCTGTGTGTTTGAGCCTGAGCTACCTGAGCAGAGCTCGGCGATAGGGACAAGACTCCATGTTGCGATAAATTGCCCTAATTGATGTGATAACAACTAAAACGATAGCTTTATAATAGTCATGTACACCACAGTTTAAAAACCATTTACACTACTATCACTAGTTTGATGGTTGTAGCCATTCATTGTCACATTTACAAATCACTCATGTTAGCAAATGTATTTCATTTCAAACTTCACATTTCTCTAGAAAAGGCTACTTATCATCATGAACGATATCAGCAAAATGCCTGCGATAAGTGATCGGTGGTGTCCAAAAAAAAATGGTTTATCGTCCCAGCTCCATCCTGAATCATTTAAGTGATCAGATTCATTTATATCATAGAGAAGTCTCTTTCTCATTATTGTCAGAATCATTTCATTTGTTGTCTTAAAAAGATGACTCAACTCTAAAATAAATACTTTCTGGGAACTATTTTAACCATTTCAAATACACCTACATACTTATGCAGTTTGGGTATGCTCTGATGGAATTTCCCTACCATCTGAGTGAAAATGAAAAGCTAAAAGTCTGCACTGTAGAGATTAGAGTAGACCTGAGAGAGAGGAGCAGGGGAGAGCAGAGCCCAGACCTCAACACAGACGGTAGAGTAGACCTGAGAGAGAGGAGCAGGGGAGAGCAGAGCCCAGACCTCAACACAGACGGTAGAGTAGACCTGAGAGAGAGGAGCAGGGGAGAGCAGAGCCCAGACCTCAACACAGACGGTAGAGTAGACCTGAGAGAGAGGAGCAGGGGAGAGCAGAGCCCAGACCTGAACACAGACGGTAGAGAGTAGACCTGAGAGAGAGAGAGAGGAGCAGGGGAGAGCAGAGCCCAGACCTGAACACAGACAGTAGAGAGTAGACCTGAGAGAGAGGAGCAGGGGAGAGCAGAGCCCAGACCTGAACACAGACGGTAGAGAGTAGACCTGAGAGAGAGAGAGAGGAGCAGGGGAGAGCAGAGCCCAGACCTGAACACAGACAGTAGAGAGTAGACCTGAGAGAGAGGAGCAGGGGAGAGCAGAGCCCAGACCTGAACACAGACAGTAGAGATTAGACCTGAGAGAGAGGAGCAGGGGAGAGCAGAGCCCAGACCTGAACACAGACAGTAGAGAGTAGACCTGAGAGAGAGGAGCAGGGGAGAGCAGAACCCAGACCTGAACACAGACAGTAGAGAGTAGACCTGAGAGAGAGGAGCAGGGGAGAGCAGAGCCCAGACCTGAACACAGACAGTAGAGAGTAGACCTGAGAGAGAGGAGCAGGGGAGAGCAGAACCCAGACCTGAACACAGACAGTAGAGAGTAGACCTGAGAGAGAGGAGCAGGGGAGAGCAGAACCCAGACCTGAACACAGACAGTAGAGAGTAGACCTGAGAGAGAGAGGAGCAGGGGAGAGCAGAACCCAGACCTGAACACAGACAGTAGAGAGTAGACCTGAGAGAGAGGAGCAGGGGAGAGCAGAACCCAGACCTGAACACAGACAGTAGAGAGTAGACCTGAGAGAGAGAGAGAGGAGCAGGGGAGAGCAGAGCCCAGACCTCAACACAGACAGTAGAGAGTAGACCTGAGAGAGAGAGGAGCAGGGGAGAGCAGAGCCCAGACCTGAACACAGACGGTAGAGTAGACCTGAGAGAGAGGAGCAGGGGAGAGCAGAACCCAGACCTCAACACAGACGGTAGAGTAGACCTGAGAGAGAGAGGAGCAGGGGAGAGCAGAGCCCAGACCTCAACACAGACGGTAGAGAGTAGACCTGAGAGAGAGAGAGAGGAGCAGGGGAGAGCAGAGCCCAGACCTGAACACAGACAGTAGAGAGTAGACCTGAGAGAGAGGAGCAGGGGAGAGCAGAGCCCAGACCTCAACACAGACGGTAGAGTAGACCTGAGAGAGAGGAGCAGGGGAGAGCAGAACCCAGACCTGAACACAGACGGTAGAGAGTAGACCTGAGAGAGAGAGAGAGGAGCAGGGGAGAGCAGAGCCCAGACCTCAACACAGACAGTAGAGTAGACCTGAGAGAGAGGAGCAGGGGAGAGCAGAGCCCAGACCTGAACACAGACGGTAGAGAGTAGACCTGAGAGAGAGAGGAGCAGGGGAGAGCAGAACCCAGACCTGAACACAGACGGTAGAGAGTAGACCTGAGAGAGAGAGAGAGGAGCAGGGGAGAGCAGAGCCCAGACCTGAACACAGACGGTAGAGTAGACCTGAGAGAGAGAGAGAGGAGCAGGGAGAGCAGAGCCCAGACCTCAACACAGACGGTAGAGAGTAGACCTGAGAGAGAGAGAGAGAGGAGCAGGGAGAGCAGAGCCCAGACCTGAACACAGACAGTAGAGAGTAGACCTGAGAGAGAGAGGAGCAGGGGAGAGCAGAGCCCAGACCTCAACACAGACGGTAGAGAGTAGACCTGAGAGAGAGGAGCAGGGGAGAGCAGAACCCAGACCTGAACACAGACGGTAGAGAGTAGACCTGAGAGAGAGGAGCAGGGGAGAGCAGAACCCAGACCTGAACACAGACGGTAGAGAGTAGACCTGAGAGAGAGGAGCAGGGGAGAGCAGAGCCCAGACCTCAACACAGACGGTAGAGAGTAGACCTGAGAGAGAGGAGCAGGGGAGAGCAGAGCCCAGACCTCAACACAGACAGTAGAGTAGACCTGAGAGAGAGAGGAGCAGGGGAGAGCAGAACCCAGACCTGAACACAGACGGTAGAGTAGACCTGAGAGAGAGAGGAGCAGGGGAGAGCAGAGCCCAGACCTCAACACAGACGGTAGAGAGTAGACCTGAGAGAGAGGAGCAGGGGAGAGCAGAGCCCAGACCTGAACACAGACGGTAGAGTAGACCTGAGAGAGAGGAGCAGGGGAGAGCAGAACCCAGACCTGAACACAGACGGTAGAGAGTAGACCTGAGAGAGAGAGAGAGAACAAGGGGAGAGCAGAGCCCAGACCTCAACACAGACGGTAGAGAGTAGACCTGAGAGAGAGAGAGAGAGCAGGGGAGAGCAGAACCCAGACCTCAACACAGACGGTAGAGAGTAGACCTGAGAGAGAGAGAGAGGAGCAGGGGAGAGCAGAGCCCAGACCTCAACACAGACGGTAGAGAGTAGACCTGAGAGAGAGGAGCAGGGGAGAGCAGAACCCAGACCTGAACACAGACGGTAGAGAGTAGACCTGAGAGAGAGAGAGAGGAGCAGGGGAGAGCAGAGCCCAGACCTCAACACAGACAGTAGAGAGTAGACCTGAGAGAGAGAGGAGCAGGTGAGAGCAGAGCCCAGACCTGAACACAGACGGTAGAGTAGACCTGAGAGAGAGGAGCAGGGGAGAGCAGAGCCCAGACCTGAACACAGACGGTAGAGAGTAGACCTGAGAGAGAGAGAGAGGAGCAGGGGAGAGCAGAGCCCAGACCTCAACACAGACGGTAGAGAGTAGACCTGAGAGAGAGGAGCAGGGAGAGCAGAGCCCAGACCTGAACACAGACGGTAGAGAGTAGACCTGAGAGAGAGGAGCAGGGGAGAGCAGAGCCCAGACCTGAACACAGACGGTAGAGTAGACCTGAGAGAGAGGAGCAGGGGAGAGCAGAACCCAGACCTGAACACAGACGGTAGAGAGTAGACCTGAGAGAGAGAGAGAGGAGCAGGGGAGAGCAGAGCCCAGACCTGAACACAGACAGTAGAGAGTAGACCTGAGAGAGAGAGAGAGGAGCAGGGGAGAGCAGAGCCCAGACCTCAACACAGACGGTAGAGTAGACCTGAGAGAGAGGAGCAGGGGAGAGCAGAACCCAGACCTGAACACAGACGGTAGAGAGTAGACCTGAGAGAGAGAGAGAGGAGCAGGGGAGAGCAGAGCCCAGACCTCAACACAGACGGTAGAGTAGACCTGAGAGAGAGGAGCAGGGGAGAGCAGAGCCCAGACCTCAACACAGACGGTAGAGAGTAGACCTGAGAGAGAGGAGCAGGGGAGAGCAGAACCCAGACCTGAACACAGACGGTAGAGAGTAGACCTGAGAGAGAGAGAGAGGAGCAGGGGAGAGCAGAGCCCAGACCTCAACACAGACGGTAGAGTAGACCTGAGAGAGAGGAGCAGGGGAGAGCAGAGCCCAGACCTCAACACAGACGGTAGAGAGTAGACCTGAGAGAGAGAGGAGCAGGGGAGAGCAGAGCCCAGACCTGAACACAGACAGTAGAGTAGACCTGAGAGAGAGAGGAGCAGGGGAGAGCAGAGCCCAGACCTGAACACAGACGGTAGAGTAGACCTGAGAGAGAGAGGAGCAGGGGAGAGCAGAGCCCAGACCTCAACACAGACGGTAGAGAGTAGACCTGAGAGAGAGAGGAGCAGGGGAGAGCAGAACCCAGACCTGAACACAGACGGTAGAGAGTAGACCTGAGAGAGAGAGAGAGGAGCAGGGGAGAGCAGAGCCCAGACCTCAACACAGACGGTAGAGTAGACCTGAGAGAGAGGAGCAGGGGAGAGCAGAGCCCAGACCTCAACACAGACAGTAGAGTAGACCTGAGAGAGAGGAGCAGGGGAGAGCAGAACCCAGACCTGAACACAGACGGTAGAGAGTAGACCTGAGAGAGAGGAGCAGGGGAGAGCAGAGCCCAGACCTCAACACAGACGGTAGAGAGTAGACCTGAGAGAGAGGAGCAGGGGAGAGCAGAGCCCAGACCTGAACACAGACGGTAGAGAGTAGACCTGAGAGAGAGGAGCAGGGGAGAGCAGAGCCCAGACCTCAACACAGACGGTAGAGTAGACCTGAGAGAGAGAGGAGCAGGTGAGAGCAGAGCCCAGACCTCAACACAGACGGTAGAGTAGACCTGAGAGAGAGAGGAGCAGGTGAGAGCAGAGCCCAGACCTCAACACAGACGGTAGAGAGTAGACCTGAGAGAGAGAGGAGCAGGTGAGAGCAGAGCCCAGACCTCAACACAGACGGTAGAGTAGACCTGAGAGAGAGAGGAGCAGGTGAGAGCAGAGCCCAGACCTCAACACAGACGGTAGAGTAGACCTGAGAGAGAGAGGAGCAGGTGAGAGCAGAGCCCAGACCTCAACACAGACGGTAGAGAGTAGACCTGAGAGAGAGAGAGAGGAGCAGGGGAGAGCAGAGCCCAGACCTGAACATAGACGGTAGAGAGTAGACCTGAGAGAGAGGAGCAGGGGAGAGCAGAGCCCAGACCTCAACACAGAGCACAGCCACGCAGTAGAGAGCAGGAACCATCAAGATAACCAGGCATCTCCGAGCCAGAGGTTTCAGGGTCTGTGAGGGTAGGCGGATCCTGGTGGGAGATAAAGGGAGAAGACCAGGAGGTGTGTGCTGACCTGGGAACCCCAGCCCCCGGGCCTTCATCTCTGGGTTAGAGGGGCCGGGAGCTGCCTGGGCTGGGGCCAGCTTGGGGTCTGACTGGGGCTCCCCGTGGCGAGGTAGAGCTGTTACTCTATGCTCTCCAGCTCTCCTCCTCTCCAACGCTAACGGCCCTGGGAGCCGCTCTAATCCCACCAGATATGAGGAGTGCCCAGAGTCCTGACAAAGCATTCCACAGATAAAGAGGCAGAGGATCACAGGGATGCCTCGGAATTCCCACCGATTGGAAGAGGAGTAGTGTGGGGGGGTGGAGGAGGGAGGGGGGGTGATGGAGAAACGCTTTCTTTCTTCCTTGGCATGAGAACCTTGACTAGGTGTCTCTCTTCCTGTGGAGGGAGGGGGGATCTCGCTCGCTCTTTCCCTCTCGCTCGCTCTTTCCCTCTCGCTCGCTCTTTCCCTCTCGCTCGCTCTTTCCCTCTCGCTCGCTCTTTCCCTCTCGCTCGCTCTTTCCCTCTCGCTCGCTCTTTCCCTCTCGCTCGCTCTTTCCCTCTCGCTCGCTCTTTCCCTCTCGCTCGCTCTTTCCCTCTCTCTCCCTCTTTCCCTCTCTCCCTCTTTCCCTCTCTCCCTCTTTCCCTCTTTCTCTCTTTCTCTCTCCCTCTTTCTCTCTCCCTCTTTCTCTCTCCCTCTTTCTCTCTCCCTCTTTCTCTCTCCCTCTTTCTCTCTCCCTCTTTCTCTCTCCCTCTTTCTCTCTCCCTCTTTCTCTCTCCCTCTTTCTCTCTCCCTCTTTCTCTCTCCCTCTTTCTCTCTCCCTCTTTCTCTCTCCCTCTTTCTCTCTCCCTCTTTCTCTCTCCCTCTTTCTCTCTCCCTCTTTCTCTCTCCCTCTTTCTCTCTCCCTCTTTCTCTCTCCTCTTTCTCTCTCCCTCTTTCTCTCTCCCTCTTTCTCTCTCCCTCTTTCTCTCTCCCTCTTTCTCTCTCCCTCTTTCTCTCTCCCTCTTTCTCTCTCCCTCTTTCTCTCTCCCTCTTTCTCTCTCCCCGCTTCCTTTGTGTCTGGTGTGCTACAGGGACATTTCCCCCAAATACAAACCAGACCTCGTCCTCAGTCCGTCCGTCAGCTCTCTCTCACTTAGAGATGTCTGTATAGGTACAGTACACCCACCCACACACAGCACCGCCTTGGGTTCCCACTAAGTCTCTGACCACTCGCCCCCTCACTCCACAGGGGATCCATCTAGCCAGCTTCTCTTTCCCTTATTATAGTACCAGAGAGACAGACAGCCTAGCCCACGGTGCAGACAGAGAGAAAGAAAGACCGGGAGAGAGAGAGACGAAAAAGAGAAGCTATTAAATATCAGTGACAAGGTGAAAAGAAACAGCTTCCTGCTGGCTGCCACAGAGTCGTCTTTTAGATCACTCTCTCTCTCTTTCCCCTCTTACTCTCTCTCTTCCTCTCTGCTTCTGGCAGATGCCTCGATTGTTTTGATGTGTTTTCCTGAAGACAGGTACTTTGTAGCCCTGTTTATTTGTGTTGAGAAGCCACGTCGACAGGCAAAACCAGAGAGCTACAGGGATGGGGTCGGGGGGGAATACAAGAGTTTAAAAAGGGGGGCTGTGATGGTAGTGGGTTTCTGATGTGATGCTTCCTCGCCTTCACTTAGTACATGTTGGACCATTTCAAGGTAGGGAGGTGAGGGGTTAAGAGCTGTGAGGCTGTGAACCGTGTCAAGAGGTATTTAAAAAGTTAGCAGACTCCGATACAGAGATCAGCCTTTGAGAGACTGACCCCTGATTCTAAAACTCAGGCCCACGCACCTGTCAAAGGATCTGAACTGGTTGGGGTTGTTTCCCATCGCAGCTCCCAGGAAGGCCGGCGGCAGAAGGCTGGGGTCCACCGTGATGTCATCAGCAGGCGCCGAGACCAGGCTGCGCAGGATGTCCTTCACGTTCTTCCCGCCCCTGGCGTCTGCCGTGGGGTTGTCTCTGTGACCCCTGACCTCTGAGGAGAGGGTGGACAGGGCCTCGGACACGGCGTCGGGCCCCTGGGCGGTGGTGTCCGCCTCGCTGGGGGCCACGGAGCTATGGTCATCCCCGATGCCAGAGTCTCGGCGACGGAGGGACACACTGCTCTCCAGGTCGGGACCGCCAGAGACGGCATTACTGTCTGATGAGAGGAATCATTAAAGGAGGTTTATAAACGTAGAGAAAAACCTGAACCTTCTACGTGCTTCAAAAATTACTTTGAGAATCTACTACAGTAATTGTAAACTACTTTAAAGACTATCAACACACCAGTACATTTCAAGGCACAATCAAGACCATTGGAAATGCCATATATAACTAATGTATAAGAGAGAGATTGACATGTTGAGGGATGGACACTTGGCTAGATGGAGCTCCTCTGCATAGCCATATGGGTGAGGTGTGTACCTGCGCTCCTGGCAGACTGGCTGCGCTGGGGGAGTTTCTTGTCGTTTTGGGGCTCCAGGATGTCTCGGTACTTGGACACCATGAGAACAGAGATGAAGTAAACCACAGCCAGGGCCAAGAACTGAGCCTGCTTACTGTCCTCCTTTACCCAAACACACACAACATGCAACACAGCTATAATACAGCACACCGCCACTCTGTAATATGTTTGAGTATGTACAGATGTAGGATCTTAATTTGACCACCCTGTTGCACAAGAACTTTCCTGCAATGCAGGATTTTTTTTACTTGTAGTGTATTTAAGGTTTTAATAAGGCTTCTGAAATGTGTAATTTCCACTTTGAAATTTCAGACTTGATTTTCAACATTTCCTGTTGCTGCAGGAACAGTTTCCTGCTGTAGCAAACTGGCTCAAATTAAGATCCTACATCTACACAGTATTTTTTTTTAAAGAAAATCATGGGGTTTTCCAAAAAGACAGCAATAACAAGTTTTTACAATGCATAGGTACTGTTACTTATTTGAAAAGTTGACTCGTTTCAACCTCAATCTTTATCAAAGCTTTGTAAACTCACGATATCTCTGAAGACCACGGCTCTGAGGCGGTTGATGTCCATTTCCTGTAGCAGACGGTCCATGTCTCTGATGGGAGACATCCCTCCTGTCACAACATCAACAGGGCTCTGCAGGTGTAGAACACACGCACACACAGACACGTAGGCAAGCACACATACAGAGACAGACACACACAGACACACACATAATAATGTAAGCAACTATTGCTGGTTAATGCTGAAAATACCATTATCAGTTTATATACTCTACCCACTGTCCAAAACTAGACTTCTCTGTAAGTCTAAGACATCACAAATGATAACGGATTGTCATGGAAGGTGTATGTGTTAGCAGAGGTCAACCACAACGGCCCATTCCACCAAATCAACCCATGGAAGGTGTATGTGTTAGCAGAGGTCAACCACAATGGCCCATTCCCCTTAATCAACCCATGGAAGGTGTATGTGTTAGCAGAGGTCAACCACAACGGCCCATTCCACCAAATCAACCCATGGAAGGTGTATGTGTTAGCAGAGGTCAACCACAATGGCCCATTCCCCTTAATCAACCCATGGAAGGTGTATGTGTTAGCAGAGGTCAACCACAACGGCCCATTCCCCTTAATCAACCCATGGAAGGTGTATGTGTTAGCAGAGGTCAACCACAACGGCCCATTCCACCAAATCAACCCATGGACGGTGTATGTGTTAGCAGAGGTCAACCACAACGGGAACGGCCCATTCCCCTTAATCAACCCATGGAAGGTGTATGTGTTAGCAGAGGTCAACCACAACGGCCCATTCCCCTTAATCAACCCATGGAAGGTGTATGTGTTAGCAGAGGTCAACCACAACGGCCCATTCCCTTAATCAACCCATGGAAGGTGTATGTGTTAGCAGAGGTCAACCACAACGGCCCATTCCCCTTAATCAACCCATGGAAGGTGTATGTGTTAGCAGAGGTCAACCACAACGGCCCATTCCCCTTAATCAACCCATGGAAGGTGTATGTGTTAGCAGAGGTCAACCACAACAGCCCATTCCCCTTAATCAACCCATGGAAGGTGTATGTGTTAGCAGAGGTCAACCACAACGGCCCATTCCCCTTAATCAACCCATGGAAGGTGTATGTGTTAGCAGAGGTCAACCACAACGGCCCATTCCCCTTAATCAACCCATGGGAAGTGTATTGTTGGCCAGTCCACATACAGTACAGTATCTGCCCCATTCAGTGGGATGTTGTGTTTCCCCTTGAGACTCAGACCCTTAACATAATGGGTTTACCATAGAGCCACTCACTGCATTATGAATGAGACTTTACACACTGGTTTCAGGAAGAAAAACAGGGATTTAAAAAAAAACTGTTTTACTGGAAGTCACCATATCAAATCAAAAGGCCAACAATGACAAAGGGCCTTGTCTAGTGTAACATAACAGAGGGCGAAGTAATGCAATAAGATATCAGCTAATGCAATAACAACTCTCTGCTATTACATAGGGAGGACCACAGAGGGATGGGTTCCTGCCGGGGAAGTATTGGGATGCAACGCAAGACAAAGGATGACTTAGAGGGATGCTTACAATTCACTAAGTGCAGTGATCCTATTCAACCAATATACAGGAGGAGAAATGTCATCAATTATGGTGTTTCTCCATGTCTGCTAGGGAGATTGGGAAATGTAAAAAGAAAAATGTATAAACTGTTGTTTTTTTTTGGGGGGGGGTGTATTGCTAGGAAGTCAGGATTCCCGAAATGACAGAAAGAGGAGAGGGAGGGGGAGAAGTGTGTGGGGGGGTGGGGTGGGGGCAAATCTGTGACTCAGTGAGGAGGGATGATACTACTTGCCTGCGCGGGCATGGACTTGGCAGCTCCCATGAGGCTGTGCACGGCTTGCTGGCCGCGGGCGCTGTCCTGGCTGGGCTTGAAGTGAGACTGCTGCTGACATTCCAGACAGTTCCTCACAGCCATGGCACACACTGCAGAGAGAGAGAGAAAGAGAGAGAATGAGAGTTGCAGTAGATGTATAAAATCAAAGAAAATAGGCTGTGTACAGATATTTTGAAGATGTTATCGCAGGTGCAGCAAAATGCTTATGTTTCTAGCTCCGACAGTGCAGTAATACCTAACAATACAAAACAATACACACAAATCCAAAAGGAAAGAAATGAAGGAATATCAGAATGAGCCATGTCTGAGTCCGGAATATAAATCTATATGTATATGATGGTGTGTATAGACATTATGAATAGAAAAGGTGTGTACAGCAGTAATTGTATAGGATGAGCCTTGACTAGAATACAGCATATACATATGAAGTGGGTAAAACTGTATGTAAACATTATTAAAGTGACCAGTCTTCAATGATTATGTACAGAGGGCAGCAGCCTTTAAGATCAGGGCAGGGTACTGGGCAGTGGTCAGCTAGTAACAGTGTCTAAGTTCAGGGCAGGGTACTGGGCAGTGGTCAGCTAGTAACAGTGTCTAAGTTCAGGGCAGGGTACTGGGCAGTGGTCAGCTAGTAACAGTGTCTAAGTTCAGGGCAGGGTACTGGGCGGTGGTCAGCTAGTAACAGTGTCTAAGTTCAGGGCAGGGTACTGGGCAGTGGTCAGCTAGTAACAGTGTCTAAGTTCATGGCAGGGTACTGGGCGGTGGTCAGCTAGTAACAGTGTCTAAGTTCAGGGCAGGGTACTGGGCGGTGGTCAGCTAGTAACAGTGTCTAAGTTCAGGGCAGGGTACTGGGCGGTGGTCAGCTAGTAACAGTGTCTAAGTTCAGGGCAGGGTACTGGGCGGTGGTCAGCTAGTAACAGTGTCTAAGTTCAGGGCAGGGTACTGGGCGGTGGTCAGCTAGTAACAGTGTCTAAGTTCAGGGCAGGGTACTGGGCGGTGGTCAGCTAGTAACAGTGTCTAAGTTCAGGGCAGGGTACTGGGCGGTGGTCAGCTAGTAACAGTGTCTAAGTTCAGGGCAGGGTACTGGGCGGTGGTCAGCTAGTAACAGTGTCTAAGTTCAGGGCAGGGTACTGGGCGGTGGTCAGCTAGTAACAGTGTCTAAGTTCAGGGCAGGGTACTGGGCGGTGGTCAGCTAGTAACAGTGTCTAAGTTCAGGGCAGGGTACTGGGCGGTGGTCAGCTAGTAACGGTGTCTAAGTTTAGGGCAGGGTACTGGACGGTGGTCAGCTAGCGGTCTGATGGCCTGGAGATAGAAGCTGTTTTTCAGTCTCTTGGTCCCAGCTTTGATGAAGCTGTACTGTAACTGCCTTCTAGATGGTAGCGGGGTGAACAGACCGTGGCTGAGGTGCTTGATAATCTTCTTGTCCTTGCTTTCACACTGGGTGCTGAAGATATCCAGGAGGAAGACACACTTCCCCTGGTGAAGAATTGGGCTGGAGAGCACTGTGACTGTGGACAATGCAGTTGCCGTACCAGGCGGTGATAAAGCCTGACAGGATGCTCTCAATGGTGCATCTATAGAAATTTGTGAGGGTCTTAGGGGCCAAGCGGAATTTCTTCAGCCTCCTGAGGTTGAAGAGGCGCTGTTGCACCTTCTTCACCACACTGTCTGTGTGGATGGACCATTTCATATTGTCAGTGATGTGTACGCTGAGGAACTTTCACCCTCTCCTCTACTGTCCCGTCAATGTGGATGGGGGTGTGCTCTCTCTGCTGTCTCCAGAAGGCCACAATCAGCTCCTTCATATTGTTGACGTTGAGCGAGAGGTTATTTTCCTGGCACAACTCTGCCAGGGCCCTCACCTCCTCCCTGTAGGTTGACTCATCGTTGTTGGTAATCAGGCCTACCACTGTTGTGTCGCCTGCAAACTTGATGACCAAGTTAGAGACGTGTGTAGCCACGCAGTCATGGGTGAACAGGGAGTACAGGAAGGGTCTGAGCACGCACCCTTGTGGGGCCCCTGTGTTGAGGATCAGCGTAGTGGAGGTGTTGTTGCCTACCTTCACCACCTGGGGGTGGCCCTTCAGGAAGTCTAAGGGTGAAGTAGTGAGAGAACGAGCAACCAAAAAAGCAAGACAGGAGGAGACAGAGAGAAGCCGAGAGAAGAGAGAATTGGGGAGAGACAGAAAGTGAGAAGTGAGGAGCGGTTGAGAAAGAGAAAGAATTGAACTCTCCAGGAACAAGGTCCAGTCCACCTGGACAACAGCGTTCACCTCTTCCCTCCCTGCTCCCCTAGCCCCAACACTAGTTCTCCCTGTATCCAAGGTCACACTAGTTCTCCCTGTATCCAAGGTCACACTAGTTCTCCCTGTATCCAAGGTCACACTCGTTCTCCCTGTATCCAAGGTCAGACTCGTTCTCACTGTATCCACGGTCACACTAGTTCTCCCTGTATCCAAGGTCACACTAGTTCTCCCTGTATCCAAGGTCAGACTAGTTCTCCCTGTATCCAAGGTCAGACTAGTTCTCCCTGTATCCAAGGTCAGACTAGTTCTCCCTGTATCCAAGGTCAGACTAGTTCTCCCTGTATCCAAGGTCAGACTAGATCTCTCTGTATCCGAGGTCACACTAGTTCTCCCTGTATCCAAGGTCACACTAGTTCTCCCTGTATCCAAGGTCACACTAGTTCTCCCTGTATCCAAGGTCACACTAGTTCTCCCTGTATCCAAGGTCAGACTAATTCTCCCTGTATCCAAGGTCACACTAGATCTCCCTGTATCCAAAGTCACACTAGATCTCCCTGTATCCAAGGTCACACTAGTTCTCCCTGTATCTAAGGTCACACTAGTTCTAACTGTATCCAAGGTCACACTAGTTCTAACTGTATCCAAGGTCACACTAGTTCTAACTGTATCCAAGGTCACACTAGTTCTCACTGTATCCAAACCCTGCATGGGGTTCATTCAATATTGGATATCAATGGTGCCTCACTGCATATGGGTCTTGCCTGGGAAACAAACTACCTCACAGAACATGAGGTAAAATATCCACTGTTTGATAACTTCAGGTAGGTTTCTGGCTCCTACCAAGGGGGCATTTTTTTTATATGATATATTGCAGTTCTATATTGCCGTTTTCGATTTTGCTTTCTATCCTTATTTTAGCCCCTCCCTCATTTCTGTATTTGACAACTGACAAATGTCATTTCTGAACCGTCTAAATTAGAGGTGGAAGTATTTCATCTGGAATGGTCTGGAGTTTTACATTAAGGCCTTCAGGAGAGGCAGTGTGTGTGTGTGTGTGTGTGTGTGTGTGTGCCTGTGTGTGTGTGCCTGTGTGTGTGTGCCTGTGTGCCTGTGTGCGTGCCTGTGTGCGTGTGTCTGTGGGTAAGTTCCCCCTTGAAACCTTGTTACAGTCTACCCAAATCAGATTACTGCACCTGCAACAGGGAAAAAATACCTCATCAAAAATTAATCTCATAACGGCAGCTCTCTAAAAGCAGGCATTTGCTACGACAGCATCACTCTCTCTCCCGAGCTCCCCACCAATGAGAATGGCCGTTGGGATAAACCCAGAAAAAAAGAACGCGACTGGATATCAGCTGAACAAGGTGGCGTACAGGGCGACCATTTTGTTTACGAGCTAGTTTGTAAGGAGTATTTAAAAGCAAAAATGGATACCGGAGCACGGCCCATTACCCAAATGGAGCAGATGGTTTAAATCACCATGCATAGTCTTACTGTACTAGGGAGCTTAGGAGTTGGATGAGGGGTGGGTTGGAGGTTGGATAAGGTGGTTGGTGTAATGTAGTGCCTGAATAAAATGAATAATGGAAAGCATTTGAAGTATATTTTATTCAGCTAGCAGAGCAGGGGTCTAGCCGTGTCTCGGAGCTGTCACTGGGTTACTTTAATAGACTGGAACATGAGACAGAGAAAGAGAGCGAGAGAGGCAGGCCTAGGGCTACAGCCAGGGCCATTACGGGGGAATCGACTAATCATAGGCGGCCATTTTAGAGTGTTGCAGCGCAGAGGGGTTATAATAACAAGATAAGAGAGGGCTGCTACGAGCCGAGAGAGAGAGAGAGCGAGAAAGAGAGAGGATACACTATGGAGAGCTTTGGCAGCTCAGGCTGCTATTAGAGTCTACTGCAGTCTGATATAGAGGGGGATTGATGAAAAGAGGTGAATGAGGAGGAACAGGGTGAGAAAAGGAGGAAGTGAAGAGACAAGGAAAAGAGGGAAACAAGAAGGGAGGACATGTAAAGAACAGAACAGGAAGAGAAGATGGGAACTGGGGAGAGGAGATGTGAGGAGATGGAAAAGACCAGAAGGGATGGAGGAGGAGAGAGAGGCAGAGAGGTTCTTCCATACGTACCCAGGCGGAGGCTCTGTCTGAGGATACCGCCAGAGGACATGTTCTTCTCAGCCTCGATCTCGGTGAAGTTGAGGGAGGAGGCGAAGATCAGAACATCCACCAGGTTGATGAGGCGCTGCAGGAAGGTGACCGACGCCTCCACCGACAGACCCTGGGACGGCTCAATGTTCTCCAGATCATGCTGAGGAGAAGAAGAGGGACAAACACCACCATCACTAGCATCATTACTGTCAAATCCAAACTAAATTATGACATGTAGCTATTAGTCAACTTAGGGACCATGTTTGGTAAGAAAGGGAAATGGTTCAACGTCTGCTGAGCAACATTCATTTCAGATTTCAATCAGATTAAATCCTCATTGAATTCAATCCCGTCTTTGAATCTAATTATGATGGAATTGACCCCTGCTGTAGCCACAGCCACCAGTCCATACTGGACATTGATTCCAGTGTAAATTGTAAAGGGAGAGGTATGGAGGGGAGACAGAGGACCACAGGTCCATCAGGTTTTATGTTATACTGGAGTGCTTCTGTCACTGGGGTCAGACAGTACAAAAACACACTAACCATGTTAGCACTGGCCAACTGTAGTCTAATGAGATTGGAGAAAGGTCAACGGAGATGGATGGACAGGGAAAACCTACTGTGGGTGGCCATACACATACCAGACACACAGAGACAGACCGACAGACACACACAGAGAGACCGACCGACAGACACACACAGAGAGACAGACCGACAGACACACACAGAGAGACCGACCGACACAACAGCCAGACAGACCGACCGACACAACAGCCAGACAGACCGACCGACACAACAGCCAGACAGACCGACCGACACAACAGCCAGACAGACCGACCGACAGCCAGACAGACCGACCGACAGCCAGACAGACCGACCCAACAGCCAGACAGACCGACCCAACAGCCAGACAGACCGACACAACAGCCAGACAGACCGACACAACAGCCAGACAGACCGACACAACAGCCAGACAGACCGACCCAACAGCCAGACAGACCGACCCAACAGCCAGACAGACCGACCCAACAGCCAGACAGACCGACCCAACAGCCAGACAGACCGACCCAACAGCCAGACAGACCGACCCAACAGCCAGACAGACCGACACAACAGCCAGACAGACCGACACAACAGCCAGACAGACCGACACAACAGCCAGACAGACCGACACAACAGCCAGACAGACCGACACAACAGCCAGACAGACCGACACAACAGCCAGACAGACCGACACAACAGCCAGACAGACCGACACAACAGCCAGACAGACCGACACAACAGCCAGACAGACCGACACAACAGCCAGACAGACCGACACAACAGCCAGACAGACCGACACAACAGACAGACAGACCGACAAACAGACAGACAGACCGACAAACAGACAGACAGACCGACAAACAGACAGACAGACCGACAAACAGACAGACAGACCGACAAACAGACAGACAGTGTCTCTCACTGAGGAGGATGTGGCAGCAGAAAGCAGGGGCAGGATGCCTCCACAGGCCATGATGAGGTTGTCCATCACCTGAGAAATGAGGTGCACTGTGTTGTGGACAAACACCACATTCTCACTGCTGTTCACAAAGTCCATCACCGTCTTAGTGGAGTGACTGGGAGAGAGGAGACGGGCATAAATTACACAGAGGTACATAGAAGCTAAACATTATAACCATTGAATCAATGTACAACACAATCAATGCCTTCAGAATGTATTCATACCCCTTGACTTATTCCACATTTTGTTGTGTTACAGCCTGAATTCAAAATTGATCAAATATTTTTTTTTCCATCACCCATCTAGACACAATATCCTATATAGACAAACGGAAACATTTTTTTTTTTAGAAATGTTTCCTAATTTATTGAAAATGAAATACAGAAATATCTAATTGACATAAGTATTCACACTCCCTTGTCAACACTTTGTAGAAGCCCCTTTGGCAGTGATTACAGCTATGAGTCTTTCTGGGTAAGTCTCTAAGAGCTTTACACACCTGAATTGTACAACATTTATTATTTTCAAAATTATTCAAGCTCTGTCAAGTTGGTTGTTGATCATTGCTAGACAACCATTTTCAGGTCTTACCATAGATCTATTCTGTTTAAACTTCTGAGTTTTTTTTCAACCCTTATTTTACAAGGTAAGTTGACTGAGAGCACATTCTCATTTACAGCAACGACCCGGAGATCAGAATGTTTGCAGGATAGACTATTTTTTGTTGTAAGTTAGTGAGTTGGAAAGTCGCCTGTCCGGCAACCATTCTAGTGTTAGAAATCAGATCAAAATGCTACACAATTCTCCATGTATTTCAACCAATTCCCCTCCTTTACCTCCTCCACATCTGCACGTCAGTCTCGATGGAGAAGAGCAGGTCTGTGAGCAGGCGCTGGTGCATGTGAGACCAACGGAACTCTGGAATACGGAACATGGTGGAGCGAGCGGAGGAGCTGCTCTCGCTGGCCTGGCCTCCTGAGGCACCGGCTGCAGCCGCGTCGCCCTGAGGAACTTCCTGTGGTACAGCACTCAAGACGGTTAGCAGCAGCATTAGCCATATATATATAAACAGGATTAGCTTAAGCTAAGGAGTAGCTTTGTCTTCAGCATTAGCCATATAAATATAAACAGGATTAGCTTTGGCTTTAGCATTAGCCATATAAATATAAACAGGATTAGCTTTGGCTTTAGCATTAGCCATATAAATATAAACAGGAATAGCTTTGGCTTTAGCATTAGCCATATAAATATAAACAGGATTAGCTTTGGCTTTAGCATTAGCCATATAAATATAAACAGGATTAGCTTTGGCTTTAGCATTAGCCATATAAATATAAACAGGATTAGCTTTGGCTTTAGCATTAGCCATAGAAATATAAACAGGATTAGCTTTGGCTTTAGCATTAGCCATATAAATATAAACAGGATTAGCTGAAGCCATATAGCCATACCCACGTACATACTGTATATTATAAAGCACTTTTCGTCAAAGACACAAGACCAGTAAATAGATGAAGCAGTGATGACATACAGGTGTGGAGGTCTCCTTTAGAGCCAGTCTCTCTGTGTCTGAGGCCACACTGGACACATCCAGCCTGGCAATGTGGATCTCTTTGGTCTTGGTGGCAGAGCCAGGGCCCTCTGCTGCACTGTCTTTCCCTGCCTCCACAGCAGTAGCAGTGGCTACCTTCGGAGAGGTTTCAGTCCTGCTGCTGGGGGCCTCTGTGGTCCCTGAGGCCTGTGGGGCTTCTGGCTGGACCGCCTTGGTGCTGGGGGCCTCTGCTGGTGCTACAGCCTGTGAGGTGTCAGATTTAGAGACAGTGGCTCCTACTGCTGCTGGTGGTAGTATGGCCTCCAGGGCTCTAGGGGGCGATGTTGTGGACTCTAAAGGCTGCCGTGCTGGCACTGTGCTGGCGGGGTCGGTGCCTGGTGCAGACGGGTCAAGGTCAATCTCCTCCATTTTAGGGGGTTGTGTCTGACTCTCCTCAGGTACAGAAGCAGGTGGTGTCGCTCGACTTTCCACTGCTGACTTTGTGACCTCGGCAACACTCTCCTCTTCCTTCTCCTTTCCAGTTTTAACCTCCGTCTTGATCTCCTCTGCTTTAACCTCTTCCATCTTCTCCTCCTCAACTACAACCTCCTCTGTCTTCACCTCCTCTTCCTCATTTTCTTCCTCCTCTCCACCAGCGGCGGAGACAAAAGAGGATTCCTCCATGCTGTCGTCGGTGGAGCTGGGTCGGACCTGGTCACTGACTGACTGGACAGATGCCCCGACCGCTGACCCCTCCGCCACGCTGCCCTCCTGGCAGGCCGAGATGGCAGCAGAGACCTGTTCCTCCGGTTGCTTTGCCAGTTCCGATTCCTTGGGTTCGTTCAGGGAATCTTCAGACATAAGAACGTTGGAGGCTTTGTAGCTGTGCGTTTCTGACCCCTTCTCTCCATCCGTTTGAGGTCTAACTACTTTGTCGGTATCAGATGTTTTAGCATCGTCGCTTGTTTCTGAGTTAGCCACCTTCGCGTCTTCAGTTTCTGGCCTGGTCGCTTCGTCTGTTTCAGCTGTGCTAGCTGCTGCAGCTTCATCAGTCTTGTCTGTGGCTGTCTCAGTCTCAGCCATGGCCTCAACGGTCTTACTGCTGACTTTATCCCCAGTAAGTTTAGCTTCAGTCTCCTGTGGAGTAGCTTCAGCTCTGTCACCAGCACCTCCTCTCTGATCCTCAGAGATCTGATTCTGGACCTGCTGTAGTTCCTCCTCCTCCTCTTCTCCAGCTCTGGCCAGCATGTTGGACACAGTTATGGGTGCTTGACCCCTCCGACTTCTATCTCCTTCTCTCTCTGGAGGGCTGGGGGTGGAAGCAGATGCTGAGGTTGCTGAGGGAGGGGTAGTGTTGGGGGACTCCTGGTTCTGGGGGACCCCCTCTGGGTCAATGGTGAGCTCGATCACGGTGGAGGGGGCAGTCTCCTCCTCCTGATCCCTGTTGGTCCGGAGCTGGCCCAGAATCTCAGAGTCTCGGCTGGCCCCGGAAATGGTCCGGATACCAGCTGCATCGCCCTCGGAGCCCAGTCTCTGGTACTGACGGAACATACGGGCCAGGTTCTCCTTGTGCTGCTCAAAGGTCACCTGCAAACATAAACAACAAACAAAGCAAAGCATTAGTTTCATTTGACAGACTTACAACAAACTTTAGACCAGATTTTAGCTACATAGATAATAGATTTTTTACATTTTAGTCATTTATCCAGAGCGACTTACAGGAGCAATTTGGGTTAAGTGCCTTGCTCAAGGGAACATCGACAGATTTTTCACTTAGTCGGCTCGGGGAGTCGAACCAGTGACCTTTCGGGTTACTGGCCCAATGCTCTTAACCACAAGGCTACCTGCCACCCCCATTGCCTGAGGGTCAGTGACAGAGTATCACCTTGTCACCATCTGGGAGTCAATAGAGGACAATTATCTGCTGTGGCATTTGAGGAAGAGACCATCACCCATCCATGTTAGCAGTCATAGATGAGTTCGTAGATACTGTAAAGTGTGTCTGCCAGTTGAACAGCGTCCGTGTGTCATCGGCAAATCATCACTCTCCTAATGTAAGGCTCTGCATTAATCACTGTGGCTCTGAGGACAGAAAGTCAAAGGGGAGTAAAGAGGGAGAAAATACATCCAAACTAGATCTACGCTGCTTTTCACTAAGAACATTTAGAGACCGAGACAGACCGAGAGAGAGACCGAGAGAGAGAGACCGAGAGAGAGAGACCGAGAGAGAGAGAGACCGAGAGAGAGAGAGACCGAGAGAGAGAGACCGAGAGAGAGAGACCGAGAGAGAGACACCGAGAGAGAGAGACCCAGAGAGACCGAGAGACCGAGAGAGAGAGAGAGAGAGAGAGACAGAGAGACCGAGAGAGAGACCGAGAGAGAGACCGAGAGAGAGAGAGACCGAGAGAGACCGAGAGAGAGAGAGACCGAGAGAGAGAGAGACAGAGAGAGAGAGAGACAGAGAGAGAGAGAGAGAGAGACTGAGAGAGAGACCGAGAGAGAGAGAGACAGAGAGAGAGAGAGACCGAGAGAGAGAGAGACCGAGAGAGAGAGAGACCGAGAGAGAGAGAGACCGAGAGAGAGAGAGACCGAGAGAGGGAGAGAATTTGTAATTAATTAGGCGTTAGTCATTAATGTTCGAAATTAGATGGCTACAAGGCTGGTCATTAATCTTCTGGTACTGGGTTGGCTGTGATTGTTAATCCATATCTGTTTTCTCAGAGTAGAAAAGTAAAGAGGCCTTTCTAAACGCACCGATAGTAACGTCCTTCTCTCTCTCCGGTATAACGATCACAGTCTAGTGACTTAGCCTTCTCCTCCCTCCTCACCGATAGTAACGTCCTTCTCTCTCCGGTATAACGATCACAGTCTAGTGACTTAGCCTTCTCCTCCCTCCTCACCGATAGTAACATCCTTCTCTCTCCGGTATAACGATCTCAGTCTAGTGACTTAGCCTTCTCCTCCCTCCTCACCGATAGTAACGTCCTTCTCTCTCTCCGGTATAACGATCACAGTCTAGTGACTTAGCCTTCTCCTCCCTCCTCACCGATAGTAACGTCCTTCTCTCTCCGGTATAACGATCACAGTCTAGTGACTTAGCCTTCTCCTCCCTCCTCACCGATAGTAACATCCTTCTCTCTCCGGTATAACGATCTCAGTCTAGTGACTTAGCCTTCTCCTCCCTCCTCACCGATAGTAACGTCCTTCTCTCTCCGGTATAACGATCACAGTCTAGTGACTTAGCCTTCTCCTCCCTCCTCACCGATAGTAACGTCCTTCTCTCTCCGGTATAACGATCACAGTCTAGTGACTTAGCCTTCTCCTCCCTCCTCACCGATAGTAACGGCCTTCTCTCTCCGGTATAACGATCACAGTCTAGTGACTTAGCCTTCTCCCCCTCCTCACCGATAGTAACGTCCTTCTCTCTCCGGTATAACGATCACAGTCTAGTGACTTAGCCTTCTCCCCCTCCTCACCGATAGTAACGTCCTTCTCTCTCCGGTATAACGATCACAGTCTAGTGACTTAGCCTTCTCCCCCTCCTCACCGATAGTAACGGCCTTCTCTCTCCGGTATAACGATCACAGTCTAGTGACTTAGCCTTCTCCTCCCTCCTCACCGATAGTAACGGCCTTCTCTCTCCGGTATAACGATCACAGTCTAGTGACTTAGCCTTCTCCTCCCTCCTCACAGATAGTAACGTCCTTCTCTCTCCGGTATAACGATCACAGTCTTGTGACTTAGCCTTCTCCCCCCTCCTCACCGATAGTAACGGCCTTCTCTCTCCGGTATAACGATCACAGTCTAGTGACTTAGCCTTCTCCTCCCTCCTCACCGATAGTAACGTCCTTCTCTCTCCGGTATAACGATCACAGTCTAGTGACTTAGCCTTCTCCTCCCTCCTCACCGATAGTAACGTCCTTCTCTCTCCGGTATAACAATCACAGTTTAGTGACTTAGCCTTCTCCTCCCTCCTCACCGATAGTAACGGCCTTCTCTCTCCGGTATAACGATCACAGTCTAGTGACTTAGCCTTCTCCTCACCGATAGTAACGTCCTTCTCTCTCCGGTATAACAATCACAGTTTAGTGACTTAGCCTTCTCCTCACCGATAGTAACGGCCTTCTCTCTCCGGTATAACGATCACAGTCTAGTGACTTAGCCTTCTCCTCACCGATAGTAACGTCCTTCTCTCTCCGGTATAACAATCACAGTCTAGTGACTTAGCCTTCTCCTCACCGATAGTAACGGCCTTCTCTCTCCGGTATAACGATCACAGTCTAGTGACTTAGCCTTCTCCTCACCGATAGTAACGTCCTTCTCTCTCCGGTATAACAATCACAGTTTAGTGACTTAGCCTTCTCCTCCCTCCTCACCGATAGTAACGGCCTTCTCTCTCCGGTATAACGATCACAGTCTAGTGACTTAGCCTTCTCCTCACCGATAGTAACGTCCTTCTCTCTCCGGTATAACGATCACAGTCTAGTGACTTAGCCTTCTCCTCACCGATAGTAACGTCCTTCTCTCTCCGGTATAACGATCAGTCTAGTGACTTAGCCTTCTCCTCCCTCTCACCGATAGTAACGGCCTTCTCTCTCCGGTATAACGATCACAGTCTAGTGACTTAGCCTTCTCCTCCCTCCTCACCGATAGTAACGTCCTTCTCTCTCCGGTATAACGATCACAGTCTTGTGACTTAGCCTTCTCCTCACCGATAGTAACGTCCTTCTCTCTCCGGTATAACGATCACAGTCTAGTGACTTAGTCTTCTCCTCCCTCCTCACCGATAGTAACGTCCTTCTCTCTCCGGTATAACGATCACAGTCTAGTGACTTAGCCTTCTCCTCCCTCCTCACCGATAGTAACGTCCTTCTCTCTCCGGTATAACGATCACAGTCTAGTGACTTAGCCTTCTCCTCCCTCCTCACCGATAGTAACGGCCTTCTCTCTCCGGTATAACAATCACAGTCTAGTGACTTAGCCTTCTCCTCACCGATAGTAACGGCCTTCTCTCTCCGGTATAACGATCACAGTCTAGTGACTTAGCCTTCTCCTCACCGATAGTAACGTCCTTCTCTCTCCGGTATAACAATCACAGTTTAGTGACTTAGCCTTCTCCTCCCTCCTCACCGATAGTAACGGCCTTCTCTCTCCGGTATAACGATCACAGTCTAGTGACTTAGCCTTCTCCTCACCGATAGTAACGTCCTTCTCTCTCCGGTATAACGATCACAGTCTAGTGACTTAGCCTTCTCCTCACCGATAGTAACGTCCTTCTCTCTCCGGTATAACGATCAGTCTAGTGACTTAGCCTTCTCCTCCCTCTCACCGATAGTAACGGCCTTCTCTCTCCGGTATAACGATCACAGTCTAGTGACTTAGCCTTCTCCTCCCTCCTCACCGATAGTAACGTCCTTCTCTCTCCGGTATAACGATCACAGTCTAGTGATTTAGCCTTCTCCTCCCTCCTCACCGATAGTAACGGCCTTCTCTCTCCGGTATAACGATCACAGTCTAGTGACTTAGCCTTCTCCTCCCTCCTCACCGATAGTAACGTCCTTCTCTCTCCGGTATAACGATCACAGTCTTGTGACTTAGCCTTCTCCTCACCGATAGTAACGTCCTTCTCTCTCCGGTATAACGATCACAGTCTAGTGACTTAGTCTTCTCCTCCCTCCTCACCGATAGTAACGTCCTTCTCTCTCCGGTATAACGATCACAGTCTAGTGACTTAGCCTTCTCCTCCCTCCTCACCGATAGTAACGTCCTTCTCTCTCCGGTATAACGATCACAGTCTAGTGACTTAGCCTTCTCCTCCCTCCTCACCGATAGTAACGGCCTTCTCTCTCCGGTATAACGATCACAGTTTTGTGACTTAGCCTTCTCCTCACCGATAGTAACGTCCTTCTCTCTCCGGTATAACGATCACAGTCTAGTGACTTAGCCTTCTCCTCCCTCCTCACCGATAGTAACGTCCTTCTCTCTCCGGTATAACGATCACAGTCTAGTGACTTAGCCTTCTCCTCCCTCCTCACCGATAGTAACGTCCTTCTCTCTCCGGTATAACGATCACAGTCTAGTGACTTAGCCTTCTCCTCCCTCCTCACCGATAGTAACGTCCTTCTCTCTCCGGTATAACGATCACAGTCTAGTGATTTAGCCTTCTCCTCCCTCCTCACCGATAGTAACGGCCTTCTCTCTCCGGTATAACGATCACAGTCTAGTGACTTAGCCTTCTCCTCCCTCCTCACCGATAGTAACGTCCTTCTCTCTCCGGTATAACGATCACAGTCTTGTGACTTAGCCTTCTCCTCACCGATAGTAACGTCCTTCTCTCTCGGTATAACGATCACAGTCTAGTGACTTAGCCTTCTCCTCCCTCCTCACCGATAGTAACGTCCTTCTCTCTCCGGTATAACGATCACAGTTTTGTGACTTAGCCTTCTCCTCACCGATAGTAACGTCCTTCTCTCTCCGGTATAACGATCACAGTCTAGTGACTTAGCCTTCTCCTCCCTCCTCACCGATAGTAACGTCCTTCTCTCTCCGGTATAACGATCACAGTCTAGTGATTTAGCCTTCTCCTCCCTCCTCACCGATAGTAACGGCCTTCTCTCTCCGGTATAACGATCACAGTCTAGTGACTTAGCCTTCTCCTCCTCCCTCCTCACCGATAGTAACGTCCTTCTCTCTCCGGTATAACGATCACAGTCTAGTGACTTAGCCTTCTCCTCCCTCCTCACCGATAGTAACGGCCTTCTCTCTCCGGTATAACGATCACAGTTTTGTGACTTAGCCTTCTCCTCACCGATAGTAACGTCCTTCTCTCTCCGGTATAACGATCACAGTCTAGTGACTTAGCCTTCTCCTCCCTCCTCACCGATAGTAACGTCCTTCTCTCTCCGGTATAACGATCACAGTCTAGTGACTTAGCCTTCTCCTCCCTCCTCACCGATAGTAACGTCCTTCTCTCTCCGGTATAACGATCACAGTCTAGTGACTTAGCCTTCTCCTCCCTCCTCACCGATAGTAACGTCCTTCTCTCTCCGGTATAACGATCACAGTCTAGTGATTTAGCCTTCTCCTCCCTCCTCACCGATAGTAACGGCCTTCTCTCTCCGGTATAACGATCACAGTCTAGTGACTTAGCCTTCTCCTCCCTCCTCACCGATAGTAACGTCCTTCTCTCTCCGGTATAACGATCACAGTCTTGTGACTTAGCCTTCTCCTCACCGATAGTAACGTCCTTCTCTCTCCGGTATAACGATCACAGTCTAGTGACTTAGCCTTCTCCCTCCTCACCGATAGTAACGTCCTTCTCTCTCCGGTATAACGATCACAGTCTAGTGACTTAGCCTTCTCCTCCCTCCTCACCGATAGTAACGTCCTTCTCTCTCCGGTATAACGATCACAGTCTAGTGACTTAGCCTTCTCCTCCCTCCTCACCGATAGTAACGGCCTTCTCTCTCCGGTATAACGATCACAGTTTTGTGACTTAGCCTTCTCCTCACCGATAGTAACGTCCTTCTCTCTCCGGTATAACGATCACAGTCTAGTGACTTAGCCTTCTCCTCCCTCCTCACCGATAGTAACGTCCTTCTCTCTCCGGTATAACGATCACAGTCTAGTGACTTAGCCTTCTCCTCACCGATAGTAACGCCTTCTCTCTCCGGTATAACAATCACAGTCTAGTGACTTAGCCTTCTCCTCCCTCCTCACCGATAGTAACGTCCTTCTCTCTCCGGTATAACGATCACAGTCTAGTGATTTAGCCTTCTCCTCCCTCCTCACCGATAGTAACGGCCTTCTCTCTCCGGTATAACGATCACAGTCTAGTGACTTAGCCTTCTCCTCCCTCCTCACCGATAGTAACGGCCTTCTCTCTCCGGTATAACGATCACAGTCTTGTGACTTAGCCTTCTCCTCACCGATAGTAACGTCCTTCTCTCTCCGGTATAACGATCACAGTCTAGTGACTTAGCCTTCTCCTCCCTCCTCACCGATAGTAACGTCCTTCTCTCTCCGGTATAACGATCACAGTCTAGTGACTTAGCCTTCTCCTCCCTCCTCACCGATAGTAACGTCCTTCTCTCTCCAGTATAACGATCACAGTCTAGTGACTTAGCCTTCTCCTCCCTCCTCACCGATAGTAACGGCCTTCTCTCTCCGGTATAACGATCACAGTTTTGTGACTTAGCCTTCTCCTCACCGATAGTAACGTCCTTCTCTCTCCGGTATAACGATCACAGTCTAGTGACTTAGCCTTCTCCTCCCTCCTCACCGATAGTAACGTCCTTCTCTCTCCGGTATAACGATCACAGTCTAGTGACTTAGCCTTCTCCTCACCGATAGTAACGTCCTTCTCTCTCCGGTATAACGATCAGTCTAGTGACTTAGCCTTCTCCTCCCTCTCACCGATAGTAACGCCTTCTCTCTCCGGTATAACAATCACAGTCTAGTGACTTAGCCTTCTCCTCCCTCCTCACTGATAGTAACGTCCTTCTCTCTCCGGTATAACGATCACAGTCTAGTGATTTAGCCTTCTCCTCCCTCCTCACCGATAGTAACGGCCTTCTCTCTCCGGTATAACGATCACAGTCTAGTGACTTAGCCTTCTCCTCCCTCCTCGCCGATAGTAACGGCCTTCTCTCTCCGGTATAACGATCACAGTCTTGTGACTTAGCCTTCTCCTCACCGATAGTAACGTCCTTCTCTCTCCGGTATAACGATCACAGTCTAGTGACTTAGCCTTCTCCTCCCTCCTCACCGATAGTAACGTCCTTCTCTCTCCGGTATAACGATCACAGTCTAGTGACTTAGCCTTCTCCTCCCTCCTCACCGATAGTAACGGCCTTCTCTCTCCGGTATAACGATCACAGTCTTGTGACTTAGCCTTCTCCTCACCGATAGTAACGTCCTTCTCTCTCCGGTATAACGATCACAGTCTAGTGACTTAGCCTTCTCCTCCCTCCTCACCGATAGTAACGTCCTTCTCTCTCCGGTATAACGATCACAGTCTAGTGACTTAGCCTTCTCCTCCCTCCTCACCGATAGTAACGTCCTTCTCTCTCCGGTATAACGATCACAGTCTAGTGACTTAGCCTTCTCCTCCCTCCTCACCGATAGTAACGGCCTTCTCTCTCCGGTATAACGATCACAGTTTTGTGACTTAGCCTTCTCCTCACCGATAGTAACGTCCTTCTCTCTCCGGTATAACGATCACAGTCTAGTGACTTAGCCTTCTGCTCCCTCCTCACCGATAGTAACGTCCTTCTCTCTCCGGTATAACGATCACAGTCTAGTGACTTAGCCTTCTCCTCCCTCCTCACCGATAGTAATGTCCTTCTCTCTCCGGTATAACGATCACAGTCTAGTGACTTAGCCTTCTCCTCCCTCCTCACCGATAGTAACGTCCTTCTCTCTCCGGTATAACGATCACAGTCTAGTGACTTAGCCTTCTCCTCCCTCCACACCGATAGTAATGGCCTTCTCTCTCCGGTATAACGATCACAGTCTAGTGACTTAGCCTTCTCCTCCCTCCTCACCGATAGTAACGTCCTTCTCTCTCCGGTATAACGATCACAGTCTAGTGACTTAGCCTTCTCCTCCCTCCTCACCGATAGTAATGGCCTTCTCTCTCCGGTATAACGATCACAGTCTAGTGACTTAGCCTTCTCCTCCCTCCTCACCGATAGTAACGTCCTTCTCTCTCCGGTATAACGATCACAGTCTTGTGACTTAGCCTTCTCCCCCCCCCTCCCTCCCCATTAGTTTCTGCTTCATTTGACATTTAGCATTTTTTACCAATTAAAAACATGCTGCATTGCATTCAAAGTAGAGCAGTATGACCATATGGAAACAACACTGGAGTGGTTAGTCAGTGGAATAACGTCACACTGCGATGCAGTACATTAAAGTAGAGCAGTATGACCATATGGAAACAACACTGGAGTGGTTAGTCAGTGGAATAACGTCACACTGCGATGCAGTACATTAAAGTAGAGCAGTATGACCATATGGAAACAACACTGGAGTGGTTAGTCAGTGGAATAACGTCACACTGCGATGCAGTACATTAAAGTAGAGCAGTATGACCATATGGAAACAACACTGGAGTGGTTAGTCAGTGGAATAACGTCACACTGCGATGCAGTACATTAAAGTAGAGCAGTATGACCATATGGAAACAACACTGGAGTGGTTAGTCAGTGGAATAACGTCACACTGCGATGCAGTACATTAAAGTAGAGCAGTATGACCATATGGAAACAACACTGGAGTGGTTGGTCAGTGGAATAACGTCACACTGCGATGCAGTACATTAAAGTAGAGCAGTATGACCATATGGAAACAACACTGGAGTGGTTGGTCAGTGGAATAACGTCACACTGTGATGCAGTACATTAAAATGATGCATGTTGGCCTTAAATGGGTTTCTATAAAGATTGAATTACCATTAGAATGGGAGTACTGTACTGTATTTAAAACAGTGGTTAGCATAGAGCTACGATAAGAGACCAGCAGCACTGGGTGGCCAAGGCATCAGTTTAGCCAATCTGGTCTAATTTAATTCTAGTCCACGTCTTGGTTAAGGGTATGGAACATTTTTATGGTAGTGTAGGAAGTGCAGGCTATTCTAACCTGACAGCTATTAGCTGGACGCGCTGTCTATAGACAAATCATACAGGGCTGCAAATTGACCTTACAAACAGCATTATAAACTAAAATAAATGACAACCTGAAAAAAAAACATAGGTTATCACATTTCAATATCCCTCTAAACACCCCACCTGTAAACAAGCTGTACTCCAATCTCATTTCAACTCAACATAATACAAACTGACGTCACAACGCAGACCAATCTGAAACCTGAATGCAATGCAGGGTTTGGCTGCAGTCCTCCATCCTTCTCTTAGTCCATTTAACAACTGTTCAGAGATCAGTCTGGGCCCCAGACCGCAGGCTGTGTGGTGTGAGGCTGGGTGGCTCACCACTGGTCCAGGGAGACCCCCTATAGCAGGTTAGGACCTGGGAGTCCCATTGAGATCAATAGATAGGCGGCGACCACAAAACAAAGGGGAAATGGGGAAAGCCAGCGCGGCTCTAATCCAATTAGCTAAATGCAATTCCTCCCTCCTCCCAAATCAATGTCGTCTGTCTCTGTCTGCCGCAGTCCTGCCTGGACGGAACCCTGGACGGAACTCTTCCTTTCACTGTTTCACTCTCTCTTTTTCCTCCCTTTACCCCTTTCTTTTTCTTGTTCTCCCTTTCTCTCTCTCTCTCTCTCTCTCTCCTTTCCTAGATCCCTTTTCCCCTGATCATGTGAAGCAGGAATCCGAGCAGAGCACTGACTGGTGATGTCTTTGGGAACCAGAAGGGCGACCATTAAGACCACATGGTTAAGGACAGCCAGACAGTTACATTGTCCTCCTATAACTCACACAGTTGTGTTCCCAAGCTATGGGACAGAGTCCACAGGTGGGCCACCAGACAGTTCTAAGTAGGACCAGATAGTTTCCCTAAACAAATGAGACTAAGGTAATGCGTAGATATCCCAATAACTCCCACTGCTCAGCCTCAGCACTGTGGAACTTCTATACAATACACACTAGACCTACATTTTACCCTATGAGAAGTCCTGTAGACCATATTGTGTGTGTGTGTGTGTGTGTGTGTGTGTGTGTGTGTGTGTATCTGTGCATGTGCGCAGCCCTGGTCAATGTTCTCTATGTCCTGCACTTCCTTCTCCTTTGTGGAGTTGTCGATGTGTCCATCTCTGCATTAAGGCTGAACAATAGAGAGAGTCTAGAGGCTACATCTCAACATGTTGAGTCTCAATACTGTGAGGCTTTGTACTGTGGATCCATACTCCCTTGTGTCTTGTGAACTGCTGCTAGTAGAGAACTAGCGTCCACATTAGAGTAAACACACAGTTTGTAATGTGTACAAACGGCTATTGATCTAATAAAAGGGTAGAAATAGATATGATTCAAACAGGACGAGATATCTGAAGGCCCCATCTGGCTTCTTCTGCTTCACAAGCACTCCTGCACTAATGTCTCTTCATCTGTTAATGTCTGATGTCATCATTTCCACAAGGTGGATGCTACAGAGAAGCTGACTGTTGACGCTAGAAGGATACGGAGTCCTTCACACACTGATGACTGATTTAGAAATCTTCCTCAAATCCAACTCATTTGTGTGCAGAGCTGGTAGAAAGGCATCGTGTGTGTGTGTGTGTGTGTGTGTGTGTGGTGTCAGCAGGCCCACCTGCAGAAACATCTGCCTGGTCTGCTCACACTGCAGCACAAAGCCTGCTGCTGCCCTGGCTCTGATAAAGGACACACACATTTGTGTACACACATGGGCACACACACACTAACATGTTGGTTCATCCATACAGAAAGGTGTGCATTCATCATACTTGTCATACACATGTGCACTCACCCCACACAACCAACAGTTACACACAGGCGTGACCTTTGACTGCACACACACACACACACACACAGGATCTGCCAGACGGTCATACATGTCCAGTTGCAACTAAAGTCACCCAGCAGGTCCCAGTGGTCCAATCACATCATTTCATATTATCCCAGGTGACCATTCAGGAGTCTGCAGCAGACTACAGGGAGATCTGGAAGTCACCTGAACTGGTGTCATCTAGACTAGTGCTGCTTCAGCTTAGTCTGGGCAGGCAAGGAAAGATGGAAGCAATTTCTGAAAATCTCCCTCTATCGCCCTCTGGCCATGTTAAATAGACTGTAGTACAGTTCATGGACCCCACTACTGTAAATACTGATGCAGGATGAAAACCCGGTCTTCTCCACCACTGACGTATACAGGTTTGGTCATTATGATTAAAAAGAGGCTAGAAGTGAAATGTCTAGTATCACCTTATTTAACCAGAATTATAGATTTGAAAAGAGCAGGATTACATTAGGCAGAGGTGATTTCACTGTAATAATGTAAGTAATTCATCAGTGAAACGGGATTCAGTGTATAATAACAACGTTATTTTTGTGGGAAAAGTATCAATTAATTTATTAAATTTTCATAAAAATTCACAGTAGAAACAGACGCACTTCTTTTCAATTGCGTAATATACACAATGTGTTCCAAACTGCATATAAAACATGCAATGGATAGAGGCCTAGATGCATAGCAGAAGGTGTGTGTATACAGTATGTAGATACTTCTGAATGCGTGTCTGTATTTATCAGGATGCTCCCAGAGGGCTGGTTAAATTGATGAGACCTTGTTTCTCTGATTGTTGAGGTGCAGCTCAGGATGAATATTCAATGTGTTCAGAATAGGCTTTCTAGAAACCTCAGAGCGAAGGAGGAGACAATGTGTGTGGGTAGAGGGAGAGAGTGGTAGACACACACACACACACACACACACACACACACACACACACACACAACAGCCGTGGGAGGAGAGCAACAGTGACAAACAGCTCTGGTGCTACAGAGGTGGCAGGAAATCTATCAAACCGGACAATAAAATTGCAATTGAGTTTCTCCAGGTTTTTTTTTTATAGCAAATGCATGTATCTGGATGGCTAGTGCCCGCCGCACCTACCCAATTCAAAGACTGCATGGGACCCTCTGTGTGTGTGTTTGTGTGTGTGTGTGGTGCTGTTTTTTAGATTAGTGCTGGGGCACTGTAAACAGAGCTAAGCAGCAAGAGCATTAATCTTGTGCAATTATGGGAAAGGGCAATTACTATCTGTCCAGTACTGAAGAGAATGATCAACTCCTCTACTCAGTCGCACACTTTTTTGCACAGCGGCTGGTATGGCAGTGTCGTAAAGTGTGATTGTGGCCATGTGCAACGTGCTACAGCAATAAGCTCGGGGCGACACACAACCCTAAACACACAAGGTGTTATTTACAAATAAACACTCACTTTGGGTTTATTTTGTACTGCACAGGACTGATGTCAATTGGACAAGCCTATGACTTTTAACATGCGTCTTCGCATCCGCTCCCAGCTAATTTAGAAGGGTAATGTTTCTGCAAAACTATTCTTTAATGTACAATATAATCAATAAATATGTGAAGAATCATTCATGGTGTGCTTTCATGGAAAAAATGACATTTCTTAAAGGTCTCATGAATAAATGCTGTGTATTTACTGCTACAGTCTACAGTGTAGAAAGCAATAATCGTGATTTGATGTTTAAGCTTGTGTAAAACTCTGAAGTGAAATAGTCCTTATCATTTGTCTATGAACAGCTTTAGTACAAAATTACATCACAAAAAGGAAATGACTGAAAAATGCCTGTCACGATAAGACACTTAAAGTCCCAAGGCAAAAATGCCTGTCACGATAAGACACTTAAAGTCCCAAGGCAAAAATGCCTGTCACGATAAGACACTTAAAGTCCCAAGGCAAAAATGCAGAAATGGCAGCAGAACCATTTGGAACAGTCTAGCCAGAATTGGCAGTGATGTCATTTTGTAGCTTTCTTTGTTTGTTTGTTTTCCACGTCTCCACAACTACATATTTACTCAGCACTGTCCTTACCAATTATATGAGAAATCCTTCAGTCAGATATGATACTAGAGACACAGTTATTTTTTCGCATACAACCTTTAGATTGGGTACACAAGGACAGGCTTGAGGTTTTGGTCTCGCAAATACTGTGCAACCAAGCCAACCAACTTCAGTCCTAAGGAGAGAGAAAGAGCCAAATGGTGTAACTGTGCCCCCTAGTGGCCTTTATCCATCACTACATCCTCAGAACTCCATAGACATCCACCTCAACACAAAAAAAGCCTAGTTTCCCTCAACCAACCTCCAATATGCCAAGCTTAATAAGCCACCCACACCACAATCCGACACTGACCAAATTACTTCACTGCTTTGGAACCTGGCTCCATAATCCAATATCAACAATTCATTTTTAAACAGCCTTTTTTAAAATTGAGTTTCTGAAATAAGAAGAGCCGGTAGTTTATGTTTAACTAGAGTGGGAAACTCAATACATAAATAAATGACTAGATGGAAGAGGAAAAAGAACGGATTCCATTAAGCCAGCACACTGCCGTTTTCACATCATAATCAGCACAAGATATCCACCAGGCTCGATCTGACGGGCACAGAGAGAGAGGCACTTCTCTGTTAGTCAGTCACTATTGATCTATGAGTGGGTCATTGAGGATAGGGGGGATCTTTGGACATTTCCTCTGAGACTGTTATTATGTCAGAATCAAACTTAAAAAAGGAAGCCCCTGACTGGTTGGATAGAGAGTTGAGATAGATCTTGACGGCTGAGCGCCCTGGAGAAGCTGAGGTAGGAGAAAGGGCAGCGAGGTGAGTGGAGTCTAATTTCAGTGCTAAAGAAAGAGAGAGAAAGTAGGAGGAGAGTGAATGAGAGCAGGGAGTGTGTGTGTACACAAAATAATGAAAAAGAGAAAATGACATAGTTAAAAAGAGAAGAGAGAGAACAAATAGATTGGAAGAGCAAGAGAAAGAGTCGACAATCCACAGAGACGTATAGAAACCTATCCAGAAGCCCTGCATCTCTCCGTGAGACAGAGTTTGGTTGACCGTCTGACGGGGTTAATGAGCTCTCTGACCTTGGAGTGGGTGATGGACAGGGTGTCCACCCACACGCGCCAGCCGCCCCACTCGTACTTGATGGCGTGGTAGAGCAGGATGCGGAAGATGGCGTACACCATCTCAGTGACCTTCTGCTCCTCGCTGCTCTTGGGGTTGATGAAGCACAGAGAGAGCATCCAATCCTGCCACACAGAGCACTGCAGCAGGCTCCTGATAGACACACACACACACACACACACAGATATGAGCGCTCCGAAGGAACAGTATTGCATGTGCGTGCATACACACAAACATAACTCAAACATTTGAAAACAATTCTACATACACAGCACACTCATGTAGTGTACAGATACACAATATCACACATCTTCAAAACATCCTGTACTCTGAGCATATGAAGGACAAAGCTTGTTGGCCTCACTGCAGTAAAGCCCCAGCACGGCGCCAGCATGAGGAACTGGGAGATGGAATCGGACAGGGGATGTATGCCAGGAAAACATGTACTGAACTCAACCAGAGGGCTGTACTGAAGTGTTATTGGTGCCGACCTGGGTTCAAATAGTATTTGTTTCCTTTCAAATACTCCCTAGAGTGGATTGATTGCGCTTGATTGAGGTTGCCTGGCGCAACTGAACCAATGGAATAGTCGCAAAACTGCAAAGCTCCGCCCACTTAGCACTCCAGGGGGGCTCAAGCAAACCCTCAAAGTATTTGAATGATTTCAAAGTCTATTTGAACCCAGTTCTTGTTTAGTGGTAGTCTATTGTAGAGTAGTCCACTCCGCGGCTGAGTCGTTCCTTACCTCCTGTTATATACGTTGTTATTGAACAGATCATGATCATGTCTGACAGGAAGACCCTGTAGTAGTGTACTATGTAGTGTACTAGAAAGTGGTGTACTTGGTAGTACACTTCAGGGCTGTTATGTTCCTTACCTCCTGTTATCTTTGCTGTTATTGAACAGTTTGATCATGTCTGACAGGAAGACCCTGCGCACCTCCATGCTCTCTGGGGAGAGGGGAGAGTTCTTCAGCAGGGCAGCGATCACCTTCAGGACCTCTGTCAAAACACAGGAAAACACGTTCTGTTAATGCCCCGTTACAGTGTCTGACACGGTTTAGTACACACAGACGCACTACTTTCCCTGCAGGGTTACTGACTCGGGTCGTACAGAACAGACGGTCAGCAGAGGAATGCAGAGAACAGACTGTTGTCTGTCATAGTATCATATCTTCATTCAAATATGAGTTTTTAATACTGATTCACCAAATAAGACGTGATAAAGCAAGAGACCGAATCTGAGAATTCATTTAAATAAATGAATACATTTAAATAAATTCTGGTTGTTTTGAAAGTAGTATGAAAATTGTGACATGCTACAATACTGATTTTAAAACATTTGAAAAATATCACAATATTGATAGTGAATAATACCATTTTACTCCCTATGAGTGATTCAAATTGTGTATCCTAAATAGCAAAAATAATAAGGGATTTTTGAAATGAACACACTTTCCATGAAACAAATCAATTGCAGAGGGAGTAAGAGTCAGACCACAATTCAACAACACAATCAGACAATTCATCTCAACATGTGTGAATCATTGTGTCACAAGCCATCTTGATTTGACTGTCAGCAGACACCTCAACATCTATGTGGTGGAAACGATCAAACAAAGTTTGCTATTGTTTCAACTCAGAGATGTATGTGTGTGTGTGTGAGTGTGTTTATATCTGCGTCCGTCTGTGTGTGTGTGTGTGTGTGTTTGTTTGTGTACCACGCCTGCCAAAGTCCTATGCAGGCTTCCTGGAACCCTTTCTTTGGTTAACCTAAAGAGACTGGCTGTTTAGATGAATTATATAGACTATGTCAGTGTCCATTTAGCTTGAGTCAGGAAGGGGGGGTTATGATTTCACTTTGTCGTCTTGGACCTTGGTGGTAACCGATGGTAACCAACAAGGACCCCTCGCAGCCCAGACGTTTGTTGTTTCTATACGACTTAGTCAATCAAATTATGAATCACTGAACTCTCACTGCCAGAAAATGACCTCTGCATGTTACTGGGGGATGGAGGGATGTGAGTATGGGGTCTTTTTTCCCCCCATTTGGTCTTGGGTTCTTTCCATGGAGTTAATTTAAGGGAAACGGTACTTCCTTAGTTTGTTTGATTCGCTCTGACGTTACTAAAGACTGCAATCAGGCCCATTTTGAGGCTTCAGAGCAGATAACATCAAGAAGAGAACGCAGGCAGCTACAGTAAAGGAGAAACAGACTCCATGGTGCTCACATGGCTCAGAACTCCCATAAAGTGTTCAGTTCACATGCAAAAAGCACATAGGACTGTCTCCATGTATTTTACACTGCACACGACTGGATGCCTTTACCACAATAAAGGGCCTTTGCTAATCAATGTGTGACTATGAGATATGTAACACACACACACACACACACAAATGAGGCTAAATTGTACGATTAGAGCAGGGTTAAAGTAAACCTCGGTTGTGATTTCAGCCTGTTCTTTCCCCCCTCTCCACCACAGCTGGGGAAGTTGATTCTCCCACATATGAAAAGGTTTTGAGAGCAGGCATGTGAAATTAGAGGTAAGTAATGGTCTGAAAATACTAGACGAGGACAGGATGAGACAAGTACATTGATCAAAGCAATGAGGTTGCTATGAGCTTGTTACGTTGCATCAAACAGAAACTAAGCTTGGACGTTGCCCCTCTTAATGAGGCATGTATATAAAAACATGCCACTGGTAGTAAAGGGAAAGAGCTACATGTCTGGGAGTATTACTTTAAATGACTGTATGTGTACATTATCAGAATATTAAAAAGATAAACATCAAATGAGAACCCCTTTGCAGAAGACAGGGTCATAATTCAAACATAATTTTTTTAATGTTTCTAATTGCCAAGAAAAACTGTAAAATGGTCTGTGAGATACATTTTGAACTATAAATTCCTGTTCCTCTAAACTCTTATTAAAAACACCACATAATGCAATAGTATTTCAACTTAATGAAATATTAAGTTGCCATGTAAGCTTGTTGCGTCATTTCCCGGATGGATCAAATACCTACTTTTGAAACATGACAGTTGAGTTTCAAAAGTAGGAAACGGATTCTTATTAACATTATATAACGCCGCAGGGCCTGGTGTTGATTTCATGAGGTCTTTAACGATGCACTCATTTTGTTCAGTTCCACTTCAGCTGTTGAGTGAAGGTCAACTGAATAAAACTGATATTTCACAATTTGCTATTAATTTGCTGTGAAACATTTTTTTTTTTTTTTTTAAATATACTGTCACAATATCATTTCATTAAGTAGGTTTTTTTCTCTCAATAGCTACTCTTTTTTTATTATATATAAAATCAAATAAAAATGGACTTAAAATGTACCAGCTGAATCTTATAGCCCAACACGACCACTATTAGCCCAACACGACCACTATTAGCCCAACACGACCACTATTAGCCTAATCGTATATGATCACATACCGTTTGAGTAGTATAGTTTTTTAGCCTCAATTTATGCTCCACATTTGTTGGCCAGTATATAACACTGGCAGCGGCCGTAAGGGAGAGGAGGCTCTCTAGGTCTGGTCAAGCATGCAGCGGTAGGTAAAGGTGATTTATTTAGTGGTGGGATGCCGAGGGGTGACTCACGCGGGTTGACAATCTTCACATTGGAGTCGGGGTCCGGATGCTGTTTATGGATCACTTGAGTGCAGATCTGCTCGGTCAGGATCTACGGAGAAGGAGAGAGAGAAAGAAGAGACGAGGGGAGAAAAGAAAAGGGAGAAATAGAGGAGAGACATAAATACTTTTATGTGAATCTATAGCTCATAGTAACAGCACCAAGAAGTACATGAGTTCCACATTGCAATTCCACAGTCACACGTATTCAGTTCAACCAGGATCTGCACAGAAAAGGGAGAAATGAGATTTACATAAATACTTTCTGCATCTATAGCTCATACTAACAGCACCAGGGAAGAGGTACATTGGGCCATATAGAAATCCACATATGTTCGTATGTGTTCACCAAGTCTTTACAGAAGAAATAGGTAACAAGAATCAGTGACGAATCGAATAGACGGCAATATCTCACAGTAACATCAGAGGAGGAATACATGAAATTCCCCCAGTGTCTCCTGTCAATCCCATATATTTCTGTGTGTCAAAATACGTCAAGGTCAGATACAACCGGTCCATGATTTCTGTGGAGTTTAATATAGTGTGCATTAATGTCCATCAAAAGTCTTGGTATGCCATTTAAACATAGATACATTAACACAAATGACCATCATTTGAGTTAAGTTATTACCAATGGGTAATAATAGAACATCATGATTCAAAACGGACTGAAATGTTTTCAGAAGGGATATGCCATTCAGGTCCAGACAGAAGGAGAATAGCTAGAGCTGACGCAGGCCACAGGAAAACTAGAGTTCAACTACACGTTCTATACAACTTAATCAAACAAACTAGAAAAGCATTAAATCATTCAGAAAACACACTTCTAATCTAAATAATGTGTTCTCAGAATTAATTCATGTGTAATCAGTGCATGTATAATTGAACTAATACAGTGATGGAAATCATCAGCCAATGCAAATACAAAACCTGACCTCGAAGAGCACGTTGTAGGTTGTCATGCTGAACTGGTTGGAGTGGAGCATCAGTCGCTCGTTGAGCAGGGAGAAGAGCCCGTGACCCAGCATGACCTCTGACTTCCTCCTGGAACAAAGGTCAAGGGTCAAACGGTCAGTGAGTATCCATTGACATTTGGTACCAGCACATTGTTCCCTGTATCCACACAGTGTATTAGTGTATCGTGTTGCACTTAATTACATGCAAAAAATGTAACTTGACAGTTAACTATAAATTCACAAAAGCATTAATTGGCACCATTGTATGGTATAGCAAGCAATGTTTCCAAAATGTTGGGCAGTACATATTCCATTTTGGGTTGTCGGTCAAGGACTGGTTGAGGACAGACAAGGAAAATTCCCAAAGCCATAGGGTGAGTCACGGACTATGAATGTTTGTGAACCGCCGCTTGTGTAAGTTTACCAGTGCATCAGAACACATTTGAACACAGTTGAAAGACATGAAAAAAAGCAACCCTGCAGAGGCCTGTCAGGACCCTTCAAAGACAAGTATCCCTCAGAGCTTTCATCTCTGAGTATCACGCATCTGTACATATTCTGGGATGATAAAGCTAGTATCAGTCAGACAGCAGGCCCCCCTTCCAGCATTAGGGAACATCCTCTACACACGCACGCATGCCCACGTCGATTTCTAAGGGCACAAGTACTGTTTATGACAAACTGTTTGGTCACCTCTTGTCGGCGGAGAGAAAATGTTGCAAATTTAAAGAGCATTTCCTGCAATTTGACGTTTTTTTTATGGGGTGCAGAGCAAATGTTGCAGTTTTAAAGCATGTCCAATGTGTATTCATGTGATATTTCTGTGACTCAAGACATTACAACAACATCTATGGGCTAAAACACCGAGCTAAAAAATGGTAGCTGACATGGGCTAGTTGATCTGGACATTTCTGCCAAGTTATAAATAGCTCTCTAAGGTATGCCAGAGAACGACATGACAAGGAAAACTGATGATGCACTACCCAATTTAGAAATTGCACCTTGTGAAATTCTACTATTCCAACTTTCAAGAGAAAGTTGAAAGCTGGACTGTGTTCCCGTAACAACAACAAAAACAGTGATTTTGGGGGGGGCACTGGGGCTGAGGATGAGGCTAGGGTTGAGGAAGGGGATGAGGATGACGCTGGGGATGAGGCTAGGGATGAGGCTGGGGAATATGTACTAACACTGAACAAAAGTCTGGGAGATCAAAAAGGAATCAGTAGAATTGGAAATAGAGCCTCAATGAGACCTGCACTGTGTTTCATCCTGGGTTGTTGTCTTTCGACATCTTAATTGGTCACTGAACCAAAGGAGGCTTACGAGTGGCTAATTTGTTATCTTAAACACTTCTACACAACTAGAGGCAATTTACTCTCCAAAGAGAGAGAAATAGAAAGGGCTTTAATACCAGCTATTCATTTTACTACAGTACTCACGCTGAACGAGGATTAGATATCGACCTCCACCTGAATGAGACCCTTTTCTCTGTAGATACTCATCTCCATGATGGGATTTGGCTCTTAGAAATAAATAACTGAGGAGAGGCCATTTTGAATTGAAAACCCTTTTGGCTGCCTAAAGGTAAATGACTATAGAATAGGAATAATTACATCAATGACTGAGTCTAACTGAGTCCTTTAATCTGGAACAAATATACTTTTAATGTCCACCGCAGAATTAAGTGCTTTTATGCGACCAAACGTGCGGACAATTCTTAATAATATCCTACAGACAAGAGTACAAGGCAAGTAACAGCAACACAGAGTTCTTACTTAGCGGGCAAGTGTTTGAGGAAGTAGCCCAAGACTTTGAGTGCCTGAACTCTGATTCCTTCACTGTTGGAAGCCAGCAGCTTGTAAATGGCCCTGTACAGAAACAAAGAAAAACACACAAATAACAAATTTAACATATTTAAGCACATTTAACAGTTTCTCAAATTATAAAACCTAAAAGAGTGTATCAGAACCAAACATTTACAGAATCACTTCATGAGAGATTATATCTGCTATGTGAACCTACTATACAGCTGTACAGGACATCTACTTGGGTCGTAAAATAGAGGCGGTTGGAGCCTTTATGAGTGGCGTCAGGCAAAGATTTCCAGAAGCCTTTAAAGTGGGCCTATATCAGACACCAGCCCAGACATGCATGGTTGACACACTACATTTAACCCCCTGTGACAGAGAATGCAAACAGGGTGACTAAATAAGCTACATAAATCTTGTGCGCCGTCGTCACCGAATGTCAACAGTCCTGCAGATAAAGGATCAAATGAAGCCAGTAAACCATCTGTATTGGCCTCGGTGTCATCTGGCTTCATTTTGGCTTCATGAAACACAAACAGAACCACAAGGGCACATCTGAAATGGCAGCCTAGTCCCTTTATAGCGTCTGGTTAAAAGTAGTGCACTATTATACAGGGAATAGGGTACCGTCTCCGGCACTACAAAAGTAACACGGTACCATTTCGACGGAACACACAAAGTAGGCTAACATCACAGCGATCTTGTTCTCTGAGGCCGCAGGGCCTGTGGTGGAGTGTGCGCCACCCGTTGCCACGGGAGATGACGTGATAGTTACAGTACCGTCATAGAAGTCAAACGACTGGAATGGGCACTCCCATTGGAGCTCTGTGATGGGCGGCGGGTCATTCTATTCCTGAAGCTCACCGTACTCCGTTGCGCTGATCAAAGGCCTGCACCATGGAGCCGTGATGCTCCGACATCAGAGCCACCAGCAGCTGAAGCACATCCATTAGATTGTCGTCCTGGGAAAATAAATACAGTTGTACTGAATTGAATGAATCAGACCAGGGAGGAGGCCCTGTTGTTAGCATTATTAGCAATATGATAAATAGTGTGTGCGCGCTACTGGGCTCACAATTAGCACCGCCTTTCACTGTGGAGTCATGCAACCCAACAAGAGATGAATAGTGTGGCTAGTGGGTGTGCTGTTAAGCAATGTATCATCATGAAGCAGACACCAAAACACACTCTACTGTACAGACACCCACATGGATGCAGAGTACCCACAAACACAGGCATTGACCATGTAAGTGCAATAATTAATAATGTTTATTTTCGCACTAATTATTGATTAATCGGTGACACACAACATCAAAGATCAAACCAGTGCACCGTTTCCATCTCGATTAGTAATGGTCGCTACGGAAACAGATCATTAGTCGTTGATAACGAATGTTGACGGAATGAATAACACACGGAAACAAGGGAATTATCTGATGAATGAACAATCCACAGAAGACTGCAGAGCTCCTGAAGGAGAGCAGTTAATCCCCTTGTTCCTGCAGGGATCATTCCTGCTTGTTTTACAGCACCATCATTTCTCTATGCATCACTGCAGTGTAAACACAGAGGCTTCTGTGAGAGGGAGGGCTTGGTGAAACTGGGCAACGGTTAAAAAGAGCCTGGTCGGTTCCCCGGCACAGTGTGATTGGTCTGTCTATCTATAGCAGAGAGGAGAGAGGGTCTGGGAGGCCGGAGCTGTTGGCTTAGAGTGCCACCTAGTGGGCAGTTTTATACCTCAAAACTGTAAAGGAGCATCGAGTAAGGACGAACAGGAATTCCTGGAGAGTGGACACTGCAAGGTGCAGCAGCATACTCTTCACAATAAAGTATCTATTGTATAAAAGTAGTGCACTGTATAGGACATGATATTTTGAATGATCTTTTAGTTGTAACCTCATGCATGGTGAGCAGGTAATTGAGAATACTCTGAAGCTCATCTTCCTTCACTCCGTAATCCTGAAAATAGAGAGTGCAAAATATAAATCTAACTCTTCACCGATCATAGTTATTGTAGATTAACATTCGGTGTAAAAAGCCAAATATATATATTATTTTTAATATCATACGAGATTCTCATTACATACACACTAACCTTCATTATGAGTTGTTTCACAAACAGCAGCAGAAAAGCTCTGAGAGAGTGGATCTCCTTCTGATTGGGTCTCGGACCGTCTACACACAGACACACAACGACAGACACACACACACACACACACAGTCATTAGAGAAGGTCTGTTGTCAAAAGGATGTTATTTAGGACGCGATGTAGTGCACAGCTGTAGGTAGACAATACAACATGTTTATTCTAGGTTTAGCAGACAACAGAGGTACAAGAAGGACAGGAAAGCACATTCTGCAGGGGACACAAAGGACTGGATGTTCAACTTCCATAGCAACACTACAGCAACACTGGTCTGGGGGAGGAGAGGTATCGGTCTGTATCAGTGTGTGTAGAAAAGTGTGTGTTAATGGAAATATGAAAGAGTGCGGTGTGTGTGTGTGTGTGTGTGTGTGTGTGTAGGGAGGCATGTGTGTGTTCTCTTACCGAGGCCCTTGGGCGTGACTCCGCTGCGGTCCTGGGGGTTGACGACCCAGTAGTAGTACTTGAGCGTGTGCATGACCTGCAGTACTGTGCCCACCCTGCGGATGGCGTTGTAGATGGTCACCGTGCTGATGAACTCGGTCGACAGGTAGGTGTACAACACCAACTGCACCTGGGGGGGTGAATGCACACACACACACGTAAGAACACACACACTTGACTAACCGATGCCCCCACACATTGACTCTGTACCGGTACCCCCTGTATATAGCTTCGCTATTGTTATTTTACTACAGCTCTTGAATGATTTGTTACTTCATCTATTATTATTATTTTTTTTTTTTTTTCACTTATCTATTACTTATTGTTCTTAAAACTTAATTGTTGGTTAAGGGCTTGTAAGTAAGCATTTCACTGTAAGGTCTACATTCGGCACATGTGATTTATTTTATTTATTTTTATTTTACCTTTATTTAACCAGGTAGGCAAGTTGAGAACAAGTTCTCATTTACAATTGCGACCTGGCCAAGATAAAGCAAAGCAGTTCGACAGATACAACGACACAGAGTTACACATGGAGTAAAACAAACATACAGTCAATAATACAGTATAAACAAGTCTATATACAATGTGAGCAAATGAGGTGAGAAGGGAGGTAAAGGCAAAAAAGGCCATGGTGGCAAAGTAAATACAATATAGCAAGTAAAACACTGGAATGGTAGTTTTGCAATGGAAGAATGTGCAAAGTAGAAATAAAAATAATGGGGTGCAAAGGAGCAAAATAAATAAATAAATTAAAATTAAAATACAGTTGGGAAAGAGGTAGTTGTTTGGGTTAAATTATAGGTGGGCTATGTACAGGTGCAGTAATCTGTGAGCTGCTCTGACAGTTGGTGCTTAAAGCTAGTGAGGGAGATAAGTGTTTCCAGTTTCAGAGATTTTTGTAGTTCGTTCCAGTCATTGACAGCAGAGAACTGGAAGGAGAGGCGGCCAAAGAAAGAATTGGTTTTGGGGGTGACTAGAGAGATATACCTGCTGGAGCGTGTGCTACAGGTGGGAGATGCTATGGTGACCAGCGAGCTGAGATAAGGGGGGACTTTACCTAGCAGGGTCTTGTAGATGACATGGAGCCAGTGGGTTTGGCGACGAGTATGAAGCGAGGGCCAGCCAACGAGAGCGTACAGGTCGCAATGGTGGGTAGTATATGGGGCTTTGGTGACAAAACGGACTGCACTGTGATAGACTGCATCCAATTTGTTGAGTAGGGTATTGGAGGCTATTTTGTAAATGACATCGCCAAAGTCGAGGATTGGTAGGATGGTCAGTTTTACAAGGGTATGTTTGGCAGCATGAGTGAAGGATGCTTTGTTGCGAAATAGGAAGCCAATTCTAGATTTAACTTTGGATTGGAGATGTTTGATATGGGTCTGGAAGGAGAGTTTACAGTCTAACCAGACACCTAAGTATTTGTAGTTGTCCACGTATTCTAAGTCAGAGCCGTCCAGAGTAGTGATGTTGGACAGGCGGGTAGGTGCAGGTAGCGATCGGTTGAAGAGCATGCATTTAGTTTTACTTGTATTTAAGAGCAATTGGAGGCCACGGAAGGAGAGTTGTATGGCATTGAAGCTTTCCTGGAGGGTTGTTAACACAGTGTCCAAAGAAGGGCCAGAAGTATACAGAATGGTGTCGTCTGCGTAGAGGTGGATCAGAGACTCATCAGCAGCAAGAGCGACCTCATTGATGTATACAGAGAAGAGAGTCGGTCCAAGAATTGAACCCTGTGGCACCCCTATAGAGACTGCCAGAGGTCCGGACAGCAGACCCTCCGATTTGACACACTGAACTCTATCAGAGAAGTAGTTGGTGAACCAGGCGAGGCAATCATTTGAGAAACCAAGGCTGTCGAGTCTGCCGATGAGGATGTGGTGATTGACAGAGTCGAAAGCCTTGGCCAGATCAATGAATACGGCTGCACAGTAATGTTTCTTATCGATGGCGGTTAAGATATCGTTTAGGACCTTGAGCGTGGCTGAGGTGCACCCATGACCAGCTCTGAAACCAGATTGCATAGCAGAGAAGGTATGGTGAGATTCGAAATGGTCGGTAATCTGTTTGTTGATTTGGCTTTCGAAGACCTTAGAAAGGCACGGTAGGATAGATATAGGTCTGTAGCAGTTTGGGTCAAGAGTGTCCCCCCCTTTGAAGAGGGGGATGACCGCAGCTGCTTTCCAATCTTTGGGAATCTCAGACGACACGAAAGAGAGGTTGAACAGGCTAGTAATAGGGGTGGCAACAATTTCGGCAGATAATTTTAGAAAGAAAGGGTCCAGATTGTCTAGCCCGGCTGATTTGTAGGGGTCTAGATTTTGCAGCTCTTTCAGAACATCAGCTGAATGGATTTGGGAGAAGGAGAAATGGGGAAGGCTTGGGCGAGTTGCTGTTGGGGGTGCAGTGCTGTTGACCGGGGTAGGAGTAGCCAGGTGGAAAGCATGGCCAGCCGTAGAAAAATGCTTATTGAAATTCTCAATGATGGTGGATTTATCAGTGGTGACAGTGTTTCCTATCTTCAGTGCAGTGGGCAGCTGGGAGGAGGTGTTCTTATTCTCCATGGACTTTACAGTGTCCCAGAACTTTTTTGAGTTAGTGTTGCAGGAAGCAAATTTCTGCTTGAAAAAGCTAGCCTTGGCTTTTCTAACTGCCTGTGTATAATGGTTTCTAGCTTCCCTGAACAGCTGCATATCACGGGGGCTGTTCGATGCTTATGCAGAACGCCATAGGATGTTTTTGTGTTGGTTAAGGGCAGTCAGGTCTGGGGAGAACCAAGGGCTATATCTGTTCCTGGTTCTACATTTCTTGAATGGGGCATGTTTATTTAAGATGGTTAGGAAGGCATTTTTTTTAAATATCCAGGCATCCTCTACTGACGGGATGAGATGAATATCCTTCCAGGATACCCCGGCCAGGTCGATTAGAAAGGCCTGCTCGCAGAAGTGTTTCAGGGAGCGTTTTACAGTGATGAGTGGAGGTCGTTTGACCGCTGACCCATTACAGATGCAGGCAATGAGGCAGTGATCGCTGAGATCTTGGTTGAAGACAGCAGAGGTGTATTTAGAGGGGAAGTTGGTTAGGATGATATCTATGAGGGTGCCCGTGTTTAAGGCTTTGGGGAGGTACCTGGTAGGTTCATTGATAATTTGTGTGAGATTGAGGGCATCAAGTTTAGATTGTAGGATGGCTGGGGTGTTAAGCATGTTCCAGTTTAGGTCGCCTAGCAGCACGAACTCTGAAGATAGATGGATAGATTTGATTTGAGGTGAAAAACCCAGCATGAGGTGAGGCAGAAATAAAATCCAATAACCTAACCTACTGAACGGTGGGCTGTCGCTCTGATGTACTGGAGGAGAGATACAAGGAACAGAGTATGAAAGGATGATGGTGGGATGGACAGAGGTGGGTGTGTGTCCGTGCATGTGTGTGTGCCTTCATGTGCTTGCACAACTGTGTCCTTGACTGTGTGTCGCCATGACTGTGTGTGTCACCGTGCATGCGTCTACCCGCCGCCCGGTGCCAGTACCTCTCCTCTCTTACCTTGGCAGGGGCATGGATCCAGATGGCAGGGTTGAACAGGATGTGGTCACACAGCTGCTTGAGCAGCAGGACGCCGTTCTGCAGGTTGCTGAGGTAACGGGCGAAGGCCAGCACGATGTCCAGCACGGACCGAGTAACATGCACCTTGGAAGACTACAGAGGAGGGAGGAGGAAGGGAGGGAGCAGAGGACACCCACAGAGAGAAAGGTGAATCAGGTTAACTCTGTGTCTAACAAGCCCACTGTCAGCTGTGACCTCTAAATGCAGCTAAGCAATTTGGGCCATAGATGTAAATAGACTTTTAGAGTAACCTATATACCTGACCACACACACGCAGACACAATCAACAAGCTACCAGATGTAGGGGCGTTTAGCACTGTTCTCAGAACAGACAAATGCAGTATGGAATTGGAGGGCACAGCACTGAGACTGAAGGACAGACAGCTCACTATCTGCTCCTCTCTGATGTAATGGACAGAGTGCTGGGAAATCATATTATCCACCTTTCAATTTCAGCACAGAACAGCAATTAGGACGGACGAGAGGAAGACTGCAGAGTGTGAATGTGTCTCTGGCGAGGGGGGTGGTGGTGTGTGTATCACGTCTCTCACCTTCTCCAGGGTGTAACCGATGACCAGGAAGCCCTTGCAGGCCAGGACCTGCTCTTGCATAGCCACAGAGTTCTTCAGCAGCTCCATCACAAAGGACAGCAAAGTGCAACTGGGGTGGGGGTGGGGGTGGTTAGCTGCTGAGTAAGACTTGGGTATATCCTATAGCTATTGTCTAAAATAATGAGGGTGTCACCATTCTACCATTCTGCTGTGAGAACACAATCTATGCAACACCTTCCCCTTGAGGGCAGACAAAGCCATGATTGAGAACATCGCTCAAGGACTAGGGCACTAATATTCACAGCTGGTATCCAGGTTTAGTGAGTAGGACAAGACAACATTACTCAAGGACTAGGGCACTAATATTCACAACTGGTATCCAGGTTTAGTGAGTAGGACAAGACAACCTTATGATTGCCATTTGCGCTGCCATCATGCATGGTTGAATCCATTGAATGAACAAAACAACTTCTACTTAGTGAAAAGCAAAATACTCCAGACTGCAGGGCGAGTTCAAACACCGCCCCCATCAACACAATGCACTTTCTCCCACATGGCTACGCACAGATGTGTACAGTATTTTAAAATAACTTAATAAAGTCAATCAATCGATGAATAGAATAAGACAGTAGTCCACTACCAGACAGAGGTGTCCAGTTCATCGCTGGTGTGCTGGAGGTGATCCAGCTGTGCAAACAGGGGGAAGAGGACCTGCACTCCCCCGATGGAGTGGATGGCACTCTGGGCCGAGTGGGTCACCACAGCCTTCACATCCTGAAGAAGGGAGGAATACATACACAAGGATCAGGGGTAGAAATACGGTAGAATCAGAACCCTATGGACTGTAGACAAAGGCTGTGTCTTGTCGGTCTGCTTCTGCTTTCGTCTCAGGTGGAAAACAACGCGGATTGGAGGCGGTGTCCCATTTCTCCCTTGTACATCTGGTGTGGTGTTGAAAACACAGCATAACTCCTCTGAACATCTGTCTCCTTTACAGCACTATTACACCTGTCGCTAACGGTGACGGGCTGAGTGACGGGCTCGTTACCACGACGTTGAGTTAGTCTCCGAGGCAACGTGGCTCAGGTGTCTAGTCTGTTTACCCTGATGAGGGTTTTGCTAAATGAGTTCTGTGGATAGAATATTTTCGTGGTTTCTTACGGTCAGATCCCACAGCAGCTAAATGTGCTATTATGAGCAAGGCCCTTTTCCTCGTGTGTTTACGGTTCCATCTACCAACTAAACAAGCCATTAGTCATTGTGAACACATACGTAGAGGACACTAAGCTACAGACACACGTCCATGTATGGAATACTGACAATGTGCTAACAAATACAAAACATGTTGACCTAAATAGAGGGTGGGAATGAGGAATAATATAGGAAATGATTAGTCTATAGGAGATGGGGTCTGTGTGTGTGTGTGTGTGTGTGTGTGTGTGTGTGTGTGTGTGTGTGTGTGTGTGTGTGTGTGTGTGTGTGTGTGTGTGTGTGCCAAGGTCTTCCTAATGTGCATTTAAAATCAGGTGTGCAGGTGACCTTCTGCGATAAAGAAAGTCAAAAATATGGATTTGAATGAGAGTTGGAGAGAAATACATTTGTGAAGCACTTTCATTACAGTACTTGTCATCTAGTTGTTGCTACCTGGAACTTACATGGTTACAAGTAGCCACCAGAACATGCCAATTTACTTTACCTCATAAATAAATTAACTCATCATCCTCAGTAACTACAAGGTCAAATAAAGTATTGTATAATATAATAAAGTGCTTAAAGAAAACACCACCTTGGTTCAATATGGAAACGACTGGTAGGCAGATCTAATTCTGTAATAAGAACAGGGTAGTGTTCTGTTCCCAGCCTGCTAGCCAGCCAGGTGCAGAGTGGTTCATTCTCACCTCTATCTTAAAGGAACAATCCACCCTTTCATTTACAGTGTTAAATAACACCACTATGTGAGAACAATATTTTTTGTGAACAAATGTTTCATTTTAGATTTATAATAAGTTTGGTAGCAACATGGAAAATCGTTGTGGAAGTCTGTTGTAGCTCAAGTTTACTACAAAATCCACAATGCAATGCTCTTTACGGGCTGGTTGGATAGCTAGCTAGCAAACGTAGCAACACACAATAATACCAAATGCAAAATCAGCATGTGAAGTAGCTAGTTTACTGTAAAATCCCCCCTAACCAAACTGCACTATCAATGTAGGAACCTAAAACATCACTATGTTCAACCTGCAGATTGATGTCAAATCAAATTCTATTTGTCACATACACGTGTTTAGCAGATGTTATTGCGGGTGTAGTAAATGCTTGTGTTTCTAGCTCCAACAGTGCAGTAATATCTAACAAGTAATATCTAACAATTTCAAAAACAATACACACAAATTTAAAGTAAAGAAATGGAATTAAGAATATATCAATATTTTGATGAGCAATGTCAGAGCGGCATAGACTAAGACACAGTAGAATAGGATAGAATACAGTACATACATAACAGATGGGGAATGTCAGAGCGGCATAGACTAAGACACAGTAGAATAGGATAGAATACAGTACATACATAACAGATGGGGAATGTCAGAGCGGCATAGACTAAGACACAGTAGAATAGGATAGAATACAGTACATACATAACAGATGGGGAATGTCAGAGCGGCATAGACTAAGACACAGTAGAATAGGATAGAATACAGTACATACATAACAGATGGGGAATGTCAGAGCGGCATAGACTAAGACACAGTAGAATAGGATAGAATACAGTACATACATAACAGATGGGGAATGTCAGAGCGGCATAGACTAAGATACAGTAGAATAGGATAGAATACAGTACATACATAACAGATGGGGAATGTCAGAGCGGCATAGACTAAGATACAGTAGAATAGGATAGAATACAGTACATGCATAACAGATGGGGAATGTCAGAGCGGCATAGACTAAGACACAGTAGAATAGGATAGAATACAGTACATACATAACAGATGGGGAATGTCAGAGCGGCATAGACTAAGATACAGTAGAATAGGATAGAATACAGTACATGCATAACAGATGGGGAATGTCAGAGCGGCATAGACTAAGATACAGTAGAATAGGATAGAATACAGTACATACATAACAGATGGGGAATGTCAGAGCGGCATAGACTAAGATACAGTAGAATAGGATAGAATACAGTACATACATAACAGATGGGGAATGTCAGAGCGGCATAGACTAAGATACAGTAGAATAGGATAGAATACAGTACATACATAACAGATGGGGAATGTCAGAGCGGCATAGACTAAGATACAGTAGAATAGGATAGAATACAGTACATACATAACAGATGGGGAATGTCAGAGCGGCATAGACTAAGATACAGTAGAATAGGATAGAATACAGTACATACATAACAGATGAGGAATGTCAGAGCGGCATAGACTAAGATACAGTAGAATAGGATAGAATACAGTACATACATAACAGATGGGGAATGTCAGAGCGGCATAGACTAAGATACAGTAGAATAGGATAGAATACAGTACATACATAACAGATGGGGAATGTCAGAGCGGCATAGACTAAGACACAGTAGAATAGGATAGAATACAGTACATACATAACAGATGGGGAATGTCAGAGCGGCATAGACTAAGACACAGTAGAATAGGATAGAATACAGTACATACATAAGATGGGGAATCTCAGAGCGGCATAGACTAAGATACAGTAGAATAGGATAGAATACAGTACATACATAACAGATGGGGAATGTCAGAGCGGCATAGACTAAGATACAGTAGAATAGGATAGAATACAGTACATGCATAACAGATGGGGAATGTCAGAGCGGCATAGACTAAGACACAGTAGAATAGGATAGAATACAGTACATACATAACAGATGGGGAATGTCAGAGCGGCATAGACTAAGATACAGTAGAATAGGATAGAATACAGTACATACATAACAGATGGGGAATGTCAGAGCGGCATAGACTAAGACACAGTAGAATAGGATAGAATACAGTACATACATAACAGATGGGGAATGTCAGAGCGGCATAGACTAAGATACAGTAGAATAGGATAGAATACAGTACATACATAACAGATGGGGAATGTCAGAGCGGCATAGACTAAGATACAGTAGAATAGGATAGAATACAGTACATACATAACAGATGGGGAATGCAAAATATGTGAACATTATTAAAGTGACTAGTGTTCCATTATTAAAGTGGCCAGTGATTTAAAGTCTATGTATATGTGCCTCACCGAGTGGAGTCTGAAATTCAGCACCGGCAGATATACTTTTGAGGA